>NC_136492.1:86184984-86217484 GCF_053919585.1 Euprymna scolopes | reverse complement strand
TAAATTATACAAAACAGAACAAAATAATAACAAGTAGGAGTAATTTAAGTGAAATCAAGACCTTAGTTAATGAAAACAGTAATTAGTAGACACGAATAAAAATAATCTATTTTTTTTTTAGTTTGCTAAGCTAAACAGTGCCTTGCTTAATATATATATATATATATACATATATATATATATGTGTGTGTGTATATATACACACATACACACAGCCACACAGACACACACATACACACACACACACACACACACACACACACACATATATATATATATATATATATATATATATATATATATATATATATACGAACTCCATGTATTTTAGCCAGGCGATAACATACAGGAAAGCCATATCACAACGCTATATTAGGAAAGTAAAGACGTATTTTACTTGCTTGAAATTTATAATTTAAATATATTTCGGTGTCAAACTCCATGCTCATTACGTGGTTTTCTTTCTGTTTTATCTTCTTTCTGGCTGTGTTATAAAGTTCAAGAAAGAAATGTCTGTTTGTAAAGATCCGCGCGTTTTCTCTCAGCGGTTGTACTTTGAAATGTTGGAACCTGGCGTGGGCTACGCGATATTAAGGTTAAGGGTGACAGTTCGATAATAGATATGTTAATTTAAATAGAGTAAATAAAATGCGCATTAAGTTAGCTTGATAGCAAAATGAAAACGCACTATTAGGAACAGAAACAAGTGTTTTACTTATTTTAAATGTATAATTTAAATATAGTTCGGACAGTAAACTAAGTGAAATTATGCACGGGACAGTAAACTAAGTGAAATTATGAAGAATAATACTATTACTATTATTGATAATAGGGATAAAAAATTATCTGTATATTATATATCCTCATTATATTTATATATCTTAAATGTATTATCTGTCCATGGTTCAAAATTGTTATTTAATTTTAATAAATAAATGTATTTAAAAAAAAAAAATATATATATATATTGCACTTACATGTAAATGCAGTATTTTGAATTCAAATGTTTTGGACGTAGTGGCGTTTTTCTTGGTTTTACACCTGAGTAAAAATTGGTATTTACCTATTCGCTATCATTAAGGATATGGAGAGGCTTATCTGACTAACATATACATCTTGAATAACTTTTAGCAAGTAAGTATCCTAAGATGGTGTGTCACCTCAATATATATATATATATATATATATATATATATATATATATATATATATATATATATACCTGTTAAAGTCCCGTTCTTGCTTGGAAAAGTAAACTAAGTGAAATTATCAAGAATAATACTATTACTAATAATGATGTTAATCATAAAATTTATGCAGAGAAAAATTTAATACAACTAATAGTGTTGATACAACAGATAACAACATTAATACTGAGAAAAACCGATAGCAATAAAAATTACGATTAAGTAAGAAAAAAAAATACTAAAAAATGGTAATAAATAAAACAATTATGATAATCATTAAATTCATAAGCATAACACCAATAATATTCATTAGAACAATTGCATCAAAAATATTAAAATAGTAACATGACTAAAATAGTAATAATAGATAAATAAAATAATGCTATTTATAACATGCTATGAATACTACCAATATTATTACAAATACTACCGCTAGTAATAAATAAGAAAATATAATAATAAATAATAATAAACCCATATAGTAATAGAAACAAAATGCTATGGCGAATGTAGAAACGCAAAATAGTATTAGAAGTAAAAATATTAGCAATGATAACAAAGCAAAAATTACCATAAACTACAATAATAACAATACTACTGCTACTACTACTACTACTACTACTACTACTACTACTACTACTACTACTACTACTAATAATAATAATAATAATAATGACGAGCAAGATGCGAAAATACGAACTCCATATTAGCAATTACACCAGCAAAAATTACCATAACCTACAATAATAACAATCCTACTATTACTACTATTATTCTTACTACTACTACTACTAGTAATAATAATAATAATAATAATAATAATAATAATAATAATAATAATACTAATAATAATAATGGTGAGCAAGATGCGAAAATACAAAATCCTTATCTAAAGTTCGACTGATTCTAATGTTAAAATGTATGTCTAAATGAAGTTTACCCTCTTTTTTGTCCTTCTATAAAACTTAGCAGAACAGTTTATTTAAGTTTTAAATCTAGCATAAAATCTAGTAAGTGACGGCATTTAAGACGTCTAGTACGTTATCGTGAGCATGAGGTTATGGATGATTAGCTCTGAAAACACACTGTCATTTCGGGTGCCATATGAGGACTTTATATAATGAGGGTGAAATATCTGCTATTACCTATGTGAGAGTACGTATTTGAGAGAGTAAGTAAACAACGATATATTGCGAAATTTATTTACGTTAATTAAATGTGTACATACTTGCTTTAAAACGCATCGCAACATTTGCAGAAAACGGTAAATGCGAAATATTTGCATGCGAATTGTCTTATTATTTTCTTGTAATGTCGAAAATGATAACCGAATAAATGCTATCCTTCTATTAATAGATCTTCAGTTATTACTATAATAATTTCTTCATACCTACTGACAATAGTGTTTCATCCTTTCGAAAATCTGCAGTGCAGGGAGTTACCATTCCCGCCAATCTGGATATTCGAACCCGGCCCCGAAGCCATCTCTGACTCCATTAGCAAAGAAAAATTCGGTCAGCCAACGTGAACCGTGACCAGTATAGAGTTGAAATTAATATTTATGTAAAGCGTAAATGTAATTTAAGAAATTTGAGCGTGATGAAGTGATTTAACAACCACAATAATTTGCAATGAACGACTAAGATGATAAAACTGTGACAATCAATATTCTTACTAGTTTTTACTATGTTTTATGCCGAAACGAATTTAAAAATGTGTGCTCATTTATAGCTCAGGTATTTCATAAGTATAAAGACAGTGGATTCCGAATCAGTGATATCGTACTACTGCCTGTCTGTATCCGTTCTTTTGTGTGTGGGTGTGTGTGTGTGAAAAAAAACATTGGCTAATATATTGATTGTTGAACGAGTAAAAACGTGTACCAATACCCGTCAAGTATACCCTCTATGGATTAATGACAGGAAATGATTCGTATAGTATATGTTTCTTTGCACAATGAACACGGAACAAATGAAGCCAACAGAAAAAGTTTTAAAAGAATAAATATGAGGGGGGTATTTGCCGAGCGAAGAGAATCTTTCGACTCCCTACGGTCATGATAATGCAGTAACAGCTTGTGGGTCAATTAGCGTAAATTGCTTGGAATCAAAACCTTGTTAACAGGGGCGGCTATGGGAATCCAATGCTATTCCAAGTGTCGACGCGATTGGTTTATTGGGCTATACGTCTATAAAATTAAGCTTTTATTAATATAAAGAGAAGAAATTTTATCTTAATATCAATAATTATTTTCAGATTTATATTACAGGTGTTCGTTTGCGTGCATGTTATTGTGTGTGTGTGTGTGTAAACAGGTAAGGCATAGATAAAATGATGTGGATGTATGTAGGTGCCCATATATGTTTCTATTAATTATTCTTTATGCACACAAGCTGATGCGGGGTAATTAACTGCAAAATCTGAAGTTCACTCTTGAAGTATATAAATTCATGGCGCTTTGTTCTTCACTAGAAAATATTATTCTTAATCAGCATTAATTTACGACGGGCGTAACAGTAAAGTATTGAACTGAAAGTCAATTACAATCCGTTTAATTGTTCAAATAGGAACAGAGTTATATATACATACAAGCATACACACGAGCATATATGTATATCTAATTATATATATTATATATATATATATATTATATATATATAGATGTGTGTATTCATATATATATATATATATATATATATATATATATATATATATATATATAATGTATGTTGCGTTCGCTTGAAAGCCGAATTAGAACGCAATATTACGAAAAAAATATATATTTTACTTGTGTGAAATTAATAAAATATTTGTTTATGTGTTTCGCCCCTCCACAGTAACATTTCTGGCCGAAAACTGATTAAAAAGATTTTCCCGCATCTCAATACACTTTATGTCAAATCTTGAGTCTGTATCAAAGTTAGTTTGTAAATTAGTAGTGATAGGCACTGAATATAGCTTCTCATTAATAAGTCTGACGTGATTTGTACTAAGAAAACGTGTTATTTAACACATTTACTATCAAGGAGACATATGGCCATTTCCTTTTAAAAAAAGAGAATAATCTAACATCAATAAATTGACAGAACAGTGTAATTAAAATTTATTTTAATTCGTTTTTACTAAAATATCTAAATATATAAACATGAATCTCTTGGTTTGCTCGTTTTCAATAACCTAAAAAACAACTTGCTGATTGCTTCGAAATTTTGGTATAGTATTTTAACGTTATCCATGCGTGTTTTTATATATCTCTTTTTAATTATAACATTATACTTATTTTTTATTTCATAAATTAGCTGGTTTTCTTCGTAAGGTGTAGCCATTTTTTTTATTTGGGGAAATATCACAATCACTGCCCGCTATCCGTGACACCACAAAAAGAAAATTTTGCCATGGCTATCTCGGTAGTCATACTTTTGCTCTCTCCGCGGGCTACTAGTAAATGTTGTTTATTAATAGGCCGTCACGTGTACACAGAATGTGTTTACAATATGGGTAAATTTAGAAATTTGAAAATTAATTCAAATTAACCACATGTGGTCGGTTTCCTGTTACATATTAATCAAAAATGGATATTAGCAGCACATTACCAATCGTGGATCATTCTTTTACTATTAGTAAATTAAAGATTCAATTAGATTCCTATTTTGGTTACCTAAATTACTTAGAGTGAAATGAATTTAAGAATTTATATCCAAACCTAAATGTTATTTTTACTGAAAAAAATAACATCAATATACTAAGTTAAATAAAACTTGTATACAGTGCTCTTTTTTTACTGATGTTGTAAAAATGGTTGGTTGTTTTTGTTTTACGGCATATCAACCATCATTTTTATTTATCAGGTTATTTAATGCCAAATCCAGTGATTTTGAAGAAAATGTTTTTAATAAAATGTATTTGGTTTTTTTCCCCCCCAAATCAATTTCTATTTAATTCATAGTTGGGACCCTAACATTTACTACCATTCCGGGTCAGAGTGGACCTGGGACCAATCGCAATATAGTTTAAACTAATATTCAGGACCTGTAAAAATGAAATGGAAATTTATATTTTGTTCCGTTTTATATTCGGTACATTTTTACGTTTCGTCCAACTCACCGTTCACATTCGGCATGTTAACTTTTATAGGTTTTCGGGTATTCTGACAAGGTTAGGGGTGTCTATTCCAAAAGCCGTTCTAAACATGGGTAGGTTGGAGGATGTCTATCCCGAAAGTCATTCTTAAAATGGGGAGATTGAGGTGTTTATTCGTTGTAAACGTACAGAAAATCCTATAAGAGTCGAGATTTCCAATGCGTAGGTTAGTTGGACTTTTGGAAAAAAAAACCCCAAAAAAACAAAAAAAAAAAAAAACAAATACAAAAAAGGTAGACCAAATTGACTTTGTTTCGTTTAAAAATGAACTCGTTTCCTTTATGTTAATATTTTTTCATAGAAATGAAATAAATCTTTCATGCTTTTTCATATATAAAAAGTACGATTATTGAATGTTATTGTTTCGATTAAATTCGTGTTTGGGGGTACAATTAAAAGAAAGAACGAAACGGAACAGTTCTATTTTTAAACAACCATAAAACAGCTCATACTCCGCAAGTTTTAGCTCAATAATAATTTGCTTAAACTATTGAAAAGCAAAAAAGTCGGACGCTGGCAAGAGGGTGCCCATCACCCTCTAAATGCCACAATTTTCAGTTTTTTTAAAAACTTCTTTCTTGTTTATATCATCCATTACATACTGAAGTTTAAGACTATAAAAAATTGATAAGACATTTTTTTTATATAATTTCAAGTAAATGTACATTTTACAATTATAACGTACTTTCATTGAACAAGAAATTTATTGAAAAATGAATCACCATGTAAAAAGTCGTAAAAAATGTTTTTTCAATTTTCTTTTATAATCTATAACTTAAGTCTGTAATAGATGCTATTAACAGGAACAAAGTTTTAAACTATGTGAAAATTGTTAAATTTATAGGGGGAGGGATCTCGTCAACGCCCCCTTCCCAAGGGAAAAGAACCTCTCCGAAACGTATTAGCAATAATTAGATTTCGTGTTTCATTTTAGTGTTTCCAATGAGGGGGATCGACTTACTAGAAATTTGAATTACAAACCAAACACCTGCTTAAAACTTTAATTATTGAATAGTTTTTGCATTTTTTAAAAGATTTCTATGTTTGTAATCGCTGATAATCCATTCAAAAATTGAAAAAGATGAAATTAAAATCAATGGTACTCTGGCAGAATTTGACCCGCATCCCCTGAATTAATTATTGTTAGGGGTCAACCGGCAATCATCGGATTAAATCGAGCGTCTTCAAATGTTGAACACTAAATCGACATTTTTCTTTGTAAAATGAACTAGCGGGGGTACCCAGCGTTGTCCGGGTGTTTGGAGGTGTGTGTGTTATGGGGGGGTAGATCGAAACAACCCTGTTTAAAAAAAAACTTTGGCTGGGTGTTTGGAGGTGTAAAAGAAAAAAAAATAGTAGAAAGGGAGGCTTGAATCCCGAACCTTTGACGCGGAGGTGGAAAGGAAATGGAAAAAGAAATCTGCGACCAAAGCATTTCGACCACGGGAATAGATGCACTGGTAAGTGTGTTAAGTTGATGTTGAGGAAGTGAAAGTAACAGGTGCGCGGACGTTAAGCCGCGTGATGTTTGACCTAGTTTTGCGCTTGAAGCCAATTTTTGTTTTCCCCGCAACGCGACGATAAAAAAATATCTCGAAAATAGCTTGTAAAAGTCAGGTAAATTAAAAATAGCTGCGACCCGAGCTCCTTAGTGGTAGATATTATTATTTAGAAAGCATATAAAAAGTTTTAAGAAGGAGCGAGCCAAGCGAGAATCACAGCCAAAAAAGCATTTTGTAGACATACACAAAAAGCGAACACACACACATACATACCCACCTTTTCGCTTTATTATATATATGTATATATATATATATATATATATATATATATATATATATATATTAAGGATGGGTGTATTTTTTCTGTTTCTTTTCTTAACATCTGTTGACAAAAAATAATTTGTACATTCTCTTGAAAAAAAAACCCCACAAACTTTTGTGTAACTTCACTTAACAATTTAAAATCCATCTTTATAAAAAAAAAAAATACACTTTTGCTGATAAAAAAAAAATAGCAAAATAAAATAAATAGCAGTAAACAAACAATACCAACCGTGACTTTTCTTGATATATATATATATATATATATATACATATATATATATTCATATATATATACATATATATTCATATGTATACATATATATTCATATATATATATGCATATATATTCATATATATATATATGTATATATATATATATATATATATATATATATATATATATATATATATATATATTCAGTAAATTTACATTAGGTATTTCTTATTTATTGTATTTCTTTTTTTCCGGTCTGTTTGTTTTGAAATTCCTCTGCATCTGTTACTTTGCTGGTCTTCTCCGGTGACGGCTAATCGACCCAGAACAATATTGACGAAAAATCCCGAGGATCTGGGTCAAATTATGCAGGAGTACAAACATATATATATATATATATATATATATATATATATATATATATATATATATATATTTATAATCAAGTTGCTGGTATGTCTGGTGTATGTAAAGTCCGTGGGTGGTGTGAAACATTGATTAATTTCGATAGAAAGGTACCTCTCTTTTTCAAAATAGAAGACAAAAGTGGATCCAAGATGGATAATTTGTGGACCAGGCGCGAACGCAGAACCCACAAGTTTAATGAACCACCGTTCTGCCAGATCAAACATACCCATTCATGTGTCTCGATACATATGCTGTCATTATATGTAATCAGTTTTTTTTAAATAGTCAACCATATAGCAGCCTATTCGTGATTAGCACGCACACACACAGACATTCAACTTTATATTATATATATATATATATATATATATATATATATATATACTAGACTACCTGAAACCCTTGGGTTAGTAGGTTATATTAGCCATGGAATTAATGTATGAGCCTGACACATGTGACGTAAAGAAAATAGATTTTTGTGACACTGAAAGAAACTTTTTTATGAAAGTATATTAAAATGGCAAAAGATTATATATAGATTTCTATGAGTCGTTCTGTTTATAATTGTTTATTTTTGAAAAAAAATGCATTCATTGACCTATCAGTGGTTTGCCATACTTATAGCTAAATGTGCACTGAACAGATAACATAATACTTAAAGTTAAATTTAA
Organism: Euprymna scolopes; assembly: GCF_053919585.1. Classification (NCBI taxonomy): domain Eukaryota; kingdom Metazoa; phylum Mollusca; class Cephalopoda; order Sepiida; family Sepiolidae; genus Euprymna; species Euprymna scolopes. The sequence goes on along the minus strand of NC_136492.1, from coordinate 86,209,038 downwards.
ATGTTTATATATATTTTAATTTAAACGCGAAAAAAGAGCAATTGAGACGCTGAAAACAATACACAGTAAAACAATACGTTTATTGTCACATGGATTGTTTATTTGTAACGCAATTAAAAAACACATTTTGGGCGTTAATTTTTATGTTGGTAGTATCGAAGAAAATGTATGAATGTTTTTAAGAAAGGTGTATTAAAAAATGGAGAATAAATTAAAAAAGGGAAGGCGATGGGTAAATCGCCGTTGTAAAATGCTTTTATGGTTGTCAACTAGTTAAAGTAGATTTATTAGTAAGAAAATTCTGTTGAAACAACTTAAATGTAATACGGATATAAACGATTAAACAAAATGTTGGCATTTATGTAGATAATTTAGACGCGAAAAAAAAATTGGGAATCTGAAAACGTACATTAAAAGGTATTGTTTTATTGTCACGTTGATTATTTAGTATAAAATATGAAACAGGTCAATAATTATGCGTATCATTTGCAATCATGTTCTGCGTTTGCTGCCCTTATCTTGAAGTGTTTTTTATTCAATAAATTTAAGATATTCGCTTTGCTAAGGAAGTTCGTTTCGTCGAATGAAACCGGTTCAGCGATTTGTGTTTATTTGTTTATGCTGTTATGGGTTTATAGTAAGGTACGCATGCGCAACCGGAAGTCGTAAACCGGATATTGGATTACACCACTCACTACAAGATCCTTGGAGTATTATAGTTAAATGTATATATATATATATATATATATATATATATATATATACATATTTATATATGTATATATATATATATATATATATATATATATATATATATCGACCGATGTTGATCGTTACACCCTCCACTAATGATTCCAGAAAGGATGGGAAACTAGTGTCTGCAGGGATTTATAATCATTATAGTGTGTGTGTGTATATATATATATATATATATATATATATATATATATATATATATATATATATATTCATATATATATATATATATATTCATATATATATATTCATATATATATATTCATATATATATATATATATATATATATATTCATATATATATATTCATATATATATTCATATATATATATATATATTCATATATACATCCGTATATATATATATATATATATATTCATATATATATATTCCTATATATATATATATATATATATACATGTCTGTAATCATACATATTCATATATATATTCATACATATATATATATATCCATATATATATTCATATGTATATATATTCATATATATATTCATATATATATACATTCATATTTATATATATATATATATATTCATATATATATACATATTCATATATACATCCATATATATATATATATATTCATATATATATATTCCTATATATATATACATGTCTGTATACATATATATATATATATATATATATATATATATATATATATATATATACTTTTCTACATATAGGTGCACATATATACGCATATATATGTATATATATATATATATATATATATATATATATATATATATATATATATATAATTGCAGAAATATTCGTCGTAGACTGGATTAAAAAGAACTTTCCAAAAATGGACTCAAATGTAAGATAGTATTAAATTTTGCATGTACAGAAATACCGTCAAAATTGTGGGTACCGAAACCAAATCTAGCATAGAAAAAAATTACATTCGAATGAATAATTAAAATTTCAATATCGGTTCTTTAGTCGTCAGTCAGATGTGAGCAAATCCTTATTGACAGGTTTTAAATATTTCCAGGAATATCTACTTTAAACACGAGTAAAATGTTGGTTTTATTTTGGTGTCTTTAACTGCTCCCCATAATATTTTTGCTAATTCGGAAACTTTGGTTTTAAAGAACAAATCTTTTGTCAATATATTGTCGATATTTATTGTAAAATTTAAAAAAATAGGAACATATTTCTGAAACGATCGTACTATCTCTGGATTTTATTTGTTTTCCCTTTGAAACTGATTTTTAATTTAAAATCATTAATCGTTTCACTCAAGATTAAAATAGCTCTAGGATATCTATAATTGAAATATTAACGTTATTATTTCGAAATTATTATTTAACATGGGAAGAGTGGGGTTTAAAGTACATTAAATGTAATACAGACATGAACGGTGTAAAAAAACAAGATATATAAAAATTTGAAATCAACTATAATAAAGATTATGGTATCTGTTCAGTGCATATTAACCTGTAAGTATGGCCAACCACTTATAATTAAGTAACTTTAATTGAAAAAAAATCAATTATAATAAACAGAACGACTCATAGAAATCTATCTATATTCGGTTTTCATTTTAATATACTTTCATAGAAATGTTTCTGTTATGTCATAAAAAATATATTCTTTACGTCACAAGTGTCACGGTCATACATAAATTCCATAGCTAATATAATATACTGACCCAACGAGTCACGGGCAGTCTAGTATATATATATATATATATATATATATATATATATATATATATATATATATATATATGCATATATATGCGTTTGTGTGTGTTTGTTTGTGTGTGTGCAAAAAGCAGCCACACATATACTGAGGGTACTATTAGTTTTAATGTTGAAACCGCCACAATCTATATATCTATATTTTTTGATTTTAATATACTTTCCCACTAATGTTTCTGTTATGTAACACATATATATATATATATATATATATATATATATATATATATATATATATATATATATAGTAATTTATAAAATATATGGCGATTAACCTACACTGAATATTCGGCGTTTCATCCACTATAGGATTCATCAGGCTTATGCGCGAATTCTGTGGTTGTTGTTCGTTTTTCTATATGTTGAGGATTGTAGTTAGCCAACAAGCTTTCTAGTATCCACCGCGCCTCTTCCTATCAGCCAATTGGCATGCATTTTATCGAACAAAGGATCTGCTTTAGAACTAGGTTAGTGGTTTAAGGCATACAATTTTCCTCATTTCTGCTCTTTTTTATATATATAAATATACATATGTGTACACCCATACATGCACACATACATACATACACATATATATAGACGTGTGTGAGTTTATTGTCGTTTATGTATATTCATGTTTATTTAATTTTTTTATTTGTTTGTTTTCTACTGTTTTTGTTATTTTTAAGGCTGTTTTTTATCGCTATCCTAGAGTTAGTGTTATTTTGTGAACACAATTGTTTGTTATTTCTCGTCTACAGTTTAATGGATTTTGGGGTTCTTTAAAGTACAGGATAGCAAATTTTTCATGTAGGCATAATTTACCTGGGTCATCTAAATGTCTGCACGTGGTAGCTTGTATTATTATTTTCCATTCGACTACCGGCGAACGTCCGCTTTCTTTGAGTTCCCAGTATTTATTCGCTAGTGTTGTTTATTATTTATGGTATGGTTGTTCTTTTCCGGTGTTGGTTTGTTATTATTATTATTATCATTATAATTATTATTATTATTATTATTATTATTATTATTATTATTATTATTCATCTTCTTATTCTTCTTATTCTTCTTCTTCTTCTTATTATTATTATTTCTGGTAGGATTGGTTTTATTTTTGTCATGGCGTCTACTTTTTTATTGTTTATTTTGTTGTTGTTTACATTTTTTTATTTAGTATTTTGTTATTATGTGCTTTAATTATCATCTCTAAATTTTCGCAACAACTGTAAGTTAACTTCAAGGTATTTTTATTGAAGATTTTGTGTAAGGGGTTAGTTGTGGGAAAGTTTTTTTCAATAAGGTCTAGAAATTTCTTACCAAATTTTGTTTTTAACATTTGATTGTATGGGGCCGTATACCAAATCATAGTTCTTTTTCTTCTATGATTGATGTAATATAATAATAATAATAATAATAATAATAATAATAATAATAATAATAATAATAATAACAACAAACCAACCCCGGAAAAGAACAACCAAAACATAAATAAAAATAATAATAACGAACAAGATAATGCAACTGTAGACACCGCACACTTTTCCCAGTTCAAAATAAATGTCTAACAAAAAGCGTAGTTTATCAAGCAAAAATATTTGCGAAAGAAAACCCGAATAACAAGTAATATTACGGAGGCATGATTTCCTTAGATTTCAAAACCCGATACTATGACCACAAAATACATTCAAAAATAAAAAAAACACCTTATAAAAACAACACTAGCGAATAAATACTGGGAACTCAAAGAAAGCGGACGTTCGCCAGTAGTCGAATGGAAAATAATAATACAAGCTACCACGTGCAGACATTTAGACGACCCATGTAAATCATGCCTCCATGAAAAATTTGCTATCCTGTACTTTAAAGAACCCCAAAATCTATTAAACTGTAGACGAGAAATAGCAAACAATTGTGTTCACAAAATAAAACTTACTCTAGGATAGCGATAGAAACTAGCCTTAAAAATGACAAAAACAAAAGATAACACACAAATAAATAAATTAAATAAACATGAATATACATAAACGACCACACACACACACACACATATATATATATATATATATGTATGTATGTGTGCATGTATGTGTGTACACATATGTATATATAAAAAGAGCAGAAATGAGGAAAATCGTATGCCTTAAACCACTAACCTTGTTCTAAAACAGATCCTTTGTTCGATAAAATGCATGCCAATTGGCTGATAGGAAGGGGCGCGGTGGATACTAGAAAGCTGATTGGCTAACTAAAATCCTCAACATATATAAAAACGAAAAACAACCACAGAATTCACGCATAAGCCTGACGAATCCTATAGTGGATGAAACGCCGAATATTCAGTGTAGCTTAATCGCCATATATATTTTATAAATAACTAACTAGCTCTACCTACGTATTGAGCCTTTTTGAAGTAAATACTTAAAGTTTACGCATAAATCTATGCTTTCGTATATTTAGTTTATGTGAGTAAATGAATAGTTATATATATATATATATATATATATATATATATATATATATATATATATATATATGTATCCAGTATATAATAGTCTTTTAATTTACATTTCGTTAGAGTACACTCCTCTATCTTGTGTGTCTAAGATAAATAATTTTGCATATATCTATTAGTTTTAACGTTTCATATTTATGATGAAGTTTACATTTTCTGTATCACTTATAGGTTACTATTAATATATATATTTTTGACAGACTAAATAAATGCTGATTAGCTTATTCCAAGTCAGCGATCATACGCAAACACAGGTACGTGTAGGTGTTTTTATGTACATAGTATTAAACGAATTAGTTTATTAGATATGCTTCTATATTAATTCTATGTTCAATTTTGTAAATAAGTGAAATACAAATTCAGTGACCAAGTGATCATTAAGAATTAAATCATGAACTTGTTTTCACATAAATAGTTTATTCTAATCTTTTGAGAAACCACATTTTTATTCATATTTTCACTATTTGCAAAAATATATTTTAGATTTAAGATTGTTAAAAAGATGCTTTTATTAGACGACGATTCACGAAATCTATATAAAATTGTAAAATATAAAGATGGGGTAAAATAAAAAAAAAAATGATATTGGTGAAATGTTAGCTTAACATATATCCTGAGGTTTGTAAGCTTTGTTAGACAAAATAAGTGATGAATATAAATGGGCATGATATTTATCTTATTGAATGGCTGAACAGATATTGCTATCAACAAGAACAAAAGTTAAACTAAACATTCTTAACAAAAAGTTTAGTATCACTACGTTTTCATGTCATAATAGGTGTTGATAGATATACTTCTGTTCATAGGATTTATTTTATTCGCCCTGGAACAATTATTTTATTATAGATCTTCTAAGGCCAACGCCTGTATGTTGGTATATCTAACTAATGATCCAAATTGAAAAAAAGAAACACTCACAAAATTAGTATATGTTTGATCGGCATTGCCCCGATGGCTAATATGCCAAAATTATTTTTTAAAAAAGCCATTCTCTGGAAGGGAGGGCGGGTGGACTTAGCCAGTTTCCTACGTAGAAGCTGGCGTTTTTAAATGTTATTATGTATCTATTTTACATAAATATGCCGGCTCTTTTCTAATGAAACTTATTATATAATGATATTCGTCTGTGTGTATATCCAACTACGGAATAATATGCTGGGTAGGAGATAAAGAGGGGGAGTTTAATAGAATAGAAATAGAAATATCTCTCACTTTTGCTACAGGCAACGCCAGGTACACTTGCTATAATAATAACAACCTGATTATTGAAATATCTTTGTATATTAACAAGTCAATTTTATCCGGCGTTGTCCGGTCGAAACATATTCCTGGACGTATTAGTCACATATTATTTATAATACGCCGAATATACTAAGATTTTACGAAAATTTATCACATGTTTGATTTAGAGAAGGATAAAACACATCCATCTTGATGTACGAAAATCAAACGCGAATAACTTTCATAGATTAAACGGAAAATAACGCTCATAACTTAAATAAATAAACTTACTTCCGGTTTTGAACTTCGCTGTTGCCAGCTATTAATGATTGTAAATAAACTAATTTAAATATGAATTAAATTATACATAAATTACAGTTACATCCATAGCAGCAATATTATTATTTTATCCATAGCATACCCAGCCAAGGTAGTACAAGAGGCAAAATATAATCATACAGACGAAGGTGAAATTCCGCGACTCAAGCCATTTCCAAGTAAGGATAAGATGCACCTATTGACGTTGGTAAGTAAAATAAGGAACACTGATGTGCATTTAATCCTTAACAGTAATGTCCACAAAGTTTAGAGTAGCTTTTACGCTTGGGTTAAATGTAAATAAAAGAAGATCTAAATGTTTTCAAGTGAAGCTAAAGGTCCCTATATAATTGAGATAAAAAATATATACGACCCCAGTTTTTTACAGGTACAAAACAATGGCTTAATCTCTTAAAGGTTGCTTCTCTTTTCCATGTATATATACAGCTTTACTATGTAATCAACAAAATATTCAAATGTATTATTATCGTTTTAAGAGGAAGACAAGTGATCCTAAATATTTTTGTAAATAAAATATGCTGGGATAATTTAAATCCAGACATCACGCCATAGTTACAAGTGTTTTTTTTTTCCAAAGCAAATACTCCTATATTTAATTATAATGTTAAGTCGTGACGAAAACGGGAACGATACCATTAAAAGGAGCGACGTTTTATGCGCCAGAATGTATTTTTATATATAGTCATCACCATTTGCAATGCATTTGCCAGTAATTCAATGATGCATGACGGAAGTTGCTTTCTCAAAGTTTCACACCGTCAGCATCTGAAACAGAGAGATGAGACATTTAGGCCATGAATGCAATAGTTCACTTTAATTAAAGATGTCGTTTGCAATACGCTCTAATCCATCGGTGGAACGAAAAAATGAAGGTATTACTTTTGGAATGTCCCGCGTAAATTCAAATGAGCAAGCTTTACAAAAAAAAAAAAAAAAAAAAAAAACTGGGTTCTTTTATGTATGGCACATATGTTTATCCAGTGCTGGTCAATATACTTTTTCGATTCGAATAATTACTTAGTATAAGTTATTTCATATAAAAATTTACTATATTATATATATATATATATATATATATATATATATATATATATATATATATAGTAAATTTTTATATGAAATAACTTACACTAAGTAATTATATATAAGTATATATATTAGTGATGGAACGAGTAATTGGATTTCGGAATCAAAAAATCGGAAATTTTTTAGGTATCAGAATCCGTATCAGAATTGGAAAAATTGTAGTCTATTTTCCGATTACAAACCGATTCTTAAATTTTCAAATAAATAATGAAACAAGCACAACTTGTTTTTTTAATTATAAGTTGTTCCTTTAAAACATAAGACTGAGAAGGGACATATAATTAGATAGAAATATCATTTACAAAGTTAAATTTATTTTATTTATTGGTCGTTGATAATTTGCTATTGCCTTTATAATCGTTTCGCATCTATTCCATAAAATATCTATATACCCTCATCCAAGTGAGTTCATATGATTATAAAAAAGTTTAAAACGCCCTGGGAGGGGGGGCTAAATTTGGTTGGCGCCAGCTTTACATTGAGGTGTTTGTCATCGGCTTCTTCTGAAATCAGGAACGTTTTATGCCACCTCTTTGGACACGACGGAATCCTTCGCGGCTGGAACAATTGTAATTCCAAGCATATTTGAAAACCCATTCCCAGATGTAGACTCTCCAAACCTAATTTAATTTATTTTTATGAGTTTTTCTTATAAGCAAATCAATATTCTAGAGTTTATTCGCTTAATAAATATCACTAATTTAAAAAAGGCTTTTCGCACCTATTTGACAAATTGCCATATAGTGTATATTAGATACTCCGCACTTAATTATCAAAGATTTAACATGCTTAATTTTTTTTTACACGGTGGTCACCACTTATCAAGGCCCGGAAGCCACTCAGGGATAAGGGTTATTGCAAGTACAGTACGTTAGTGTGGAGATGTAATGAAGTATTTATTTAAGAGGGCTGTTCATTAGGAATTTGTTAACGTTGGACTTTAAGAAATCCAAGTTGTAGTCAGGTGGGAAGCAGGCAGACGGAACAGAGTTCCACAGGCGTGCAGTTCTAAGAAAGAAGCTTTGTTCATGGAATCTACGTTTTGATTTAGGCACATATAAAGGGTGGGGGAAATTTTTGACAGTGGATTCAGCTAGACGGGTTTTTTTCGTGAAGGATTGGCGAGAGGGAGGACCAGAGATTGGAGCTCAGACGAGCACCTGCAATGGAAATAACGATAAAACAAGGATAAGCTCGCAACGTCTCTTCTGTGAGAGAGAGGCTGCAAGATAGAGAAAAGGGCATCCCCCACTAAGCCACGAAATCTATTTTGTACTCTGTCAAGGCAGGATAGGCTGTTTTTAGCAGCTCCTGTCCAGATATGGCAGCAGTATTCCATCATTGGACGTACTTGCCTTTTATATAGATAGAGAATTGCATCAGTAGTGAGATATTTTCCTTGCGCTGGTTTTGTCTGATGACCACATCATATGAAATATTTTATGTTTCCTTTACATTGAGAAGTTTGTTAACTCCAAAAAGAAAAACTTTGTTTATATTGGAAGCTCCCAAAACATATCAGATTCTACATTTTAGGCGATTATATCTCAGCACACTGATTTTTTTATATAATTAAGAATTGGGATACGGTTATGCATATAAATATAATGTAAAGTGATTCCATTTCCGTATATTATAACATTTTAACCAGTTAAGTAATTTTTACCATTAATTCTAAGGCCTATCAGCAAAATCATAAACTCACATATAATTGCTATATTTTCCATATTGCTACCAGCACCTTAGGTTAATAGTAGGAAAGGGCCATGTTTTATATGACTTTTAACAATACTATATTTTAATGCCATTGCATGTGTGTTACTTATTTTGTGTGCCCTGATTACATCCGAGTGACTGTTGTTTAATTATGGATCCCCATTTCTTATAATAAAAAAAATACCAATAATTCATCATATGTTTTGGTTTCGATTAAAATTATAGCTGATGGCACTGAGTCATCTATTTTTATGAATGATTTTAGCAAGAATGTTTTATAAGTTTTGGTTCGATTTCGTTATAACTGAGGGAACTCCAGTGACACATTTTTTTCAAATAAATAATTTTATCAAGAATTATTCATAAATGTTGGATCCGGTTTCGATTATAGTTGACGGAACTCAAACTGATGCAGCAAAGCCATATGGATATATATATATATATATATATATATATATATATATATATATATATGTATATATATATATATATATATATTTAATCGCACCTTTATAATATATAAAAATCGATAGAACATTAACTCTATAATAATATATACGAAATCTACAAGAATTAAATTATTATATTTAATCTACTTTACAAGCGGGCTACGCCGGGCGTCCCTGGAAGCTAAGGTAAATACTTTTGCAGTTTTAACAAAAATTACAATAATACCAGAGCATCTCAATTTACGACATGAATACCAACATCAATATATTACATATGAATGAGTCTCCTGTGGAATTTCCACAGGCCCAGCTAGTTGTTAATATTCACCTCTTGTGTTTCTGTATTTTTACAGCAAAGCAAATAAATTTAATAACCCACCAAGTTTATATAATTAAAATAATATTTAAATATTCATAGAAGGGAGGCACATAATAGTTAACGAAGCTCAACGCCCTCTCCCTGTTAAAATGGTTTTTGAAATAGTAACATTATTATTTAGAAATTCGTGCGCAAAATGGGAGGTGTTGTTAATATTTTGTTCTTACATCGTTTCCTCATTTTACCTACCAATCGTCGAATATTTTCAACTGTTTATGAAAACTTACAAGTAGCATGTTGTACAGTAACGACGAACTGATACAATGTGGGTTTGTTTAAAATGAAACACACTTTGTGTATTTCAATTTGTAATAAATTACAAGGAACACATTTGAGAAAAAATACCTAGAAATTACAGTGGGGTTTATGCAATAATTTAAAAATTTACAAAAAAAAAAAATAAATAAATAAATAAATAAAAATTCCAATAAAATATTTATGAATAATAAAGAATCGGAATCGGAAATAAAGTCGGAATCGGAAATTTAGAACGACATCGGTAAGTGGATCTGAATCGGGGAAAATTTTTGAATCGTCCCATCAGTTATATAAAAAAAAAATAATTATGACAGCCCCTTTAAGAAATTCGTTTCTTATCGTTGAGCACTTTCCGTTGAATTAAAAAGTCGGTCAATTTGGCTCTTATGCGTAGATCATCGTATAACGATTTGATCACTGTCTGTCTGACGTAATGAACATTTAAATTAAAATGTTTAAAATTCAACGCTACTTCACACAGTTAATAGTAGCCGAATGGATACGGCCCCCGCTAACGGAGCCAGAGATGTCTCGTGTCGCGGGGTTCGAATCGTTCGACTGGTAGTAATCGTGACACCCTGCACTGAAGAATCCCGAAAGGATGAAACACTAGTGTCTGTAGGTATTTAATTATTATAGTAAAAAAATAATTATGACAGCCCCTTTAAGAAATTCGTTTCTTATCGTTGAGCACTTTCCGTTGAATTAAAAAGTCGGTCAATTTAGCTCTTATGCGTAGATCATCGTATAACGATTTGATCACTGTCTGTCTGACGTAATGAACATTTAAATTAAAATGTTTAAAATTCAACGCTACTTCACACGGTTAATAGTAGCCGAATGGATACGGCCCCCGCTAATCGAGCCAGAGATGTCTCGTGTCGCGGGGTTCGAATCGTTCGACTGGTAGTAATCGTGACACCCTACACTGAAGAATCCCGAAAGGATGAAACACTAGTGTATGTAGGTATTTAATTATTATAGTAAAAAAATAATTATATATATATATATATATATATATATATATATATATATATATATATATATGATCGAATCCCGCTAGATTCAGCTACTCTGATGAGTCGTGAACGACGAAACATGTGTCACTGGATAATTATATTTAATATATATATATATATATATATATATATAATGCCTTCCCTCCAGCTCTGAAATCAATACGTTCATACTAATTTTTTTCACTTTTTAAATATTCCTTGCTTGGAGTAAAAACAATAGCTTTGTTACATGATATGACTTCAGAATTAAAGAACGCTAGGGATCAACCCTATCCTATGAATATACAAGATGGAAGTAAAACTAATTTGTTGATTGGATCCCAATTTAATTAAGTAAATAATTTTTATTTCAGTATAATTATTCTGTGTCCTCTACTCTAAGAATATTTCAACGATATTCTTTTTAATCGGTCAGCATTAATAAAGATTAAAAAGCCATACTAAATGAAGTGTAATATGGTGGAGTGAATGCCAGTTCATCGAGTGTTAACCCTATTTATTAGAATCGACGAAATTTGAATACTTATGGTAGACGGAATATTACAAGTATTTGTTGACACTGGATATAAAGAGGGGAATGTTGTAGTCTGCAAAGAAGCAGTCCATGGCCGTGTACTTAAAAAAACGGGGTAGTATTTACAAAAAAATAAATAAATAACGACATGATATTATTATCGTTATTTAGATCTAGTAGAAAAATTTGATAAAGTACTGAACAAAATTATTGAAACGTGGAGAAGAGGTATATTAAAAATATTATGATATAATTTATAATTTTCAGAAAATATATATTACAAAATAATAATAATACAATTTTGAGTTGAATAAAAAATATAATAAATATAATTATGAGAAAAATTATTACAAAAAATAATTATATAAATACGAGAAAAGTTATATAAAAATATAAATAAATATATAATTAATAGAAAAGTTTTATTACTAAACAATAATACATATAATTATTAAAAAATCATATTAAAATAATAATGAATATAGTTATGAGAAAAGTTTTATAAATAATTATAATTAATATAATTATCGGAACAGTTATATTAAAAAAAATCTCATTTTCAATTATGTTTACATACAACATAATATAAAATAATATTATGAGAAAAGTTGTATAAGAAATAATAATACATACATAACATTACAGGAAACGTTACGAATTAATAATAAAATTAATTCTGAGAAAGTATTCTAATAATAATGATAAATATAATTAGGAGAAAAGTTAGAAAAATAATAAATATAATTGCGAAAAAACTTTTATTACAAATAATAAATATTTTTATGAGAAATTTTCTATAAACATAATAAATATAATTATAAGAACAATTATATAAAAATAATAATAAATATAATCATAGGAAAAGTTATATTACAAAATAACAATAAGTATAAATATGAGAAAAGTTATATTAAACACAATAATTGATATAATTTGGAGAAAAGTTATATTCAAAAATTAATATATATAATTATTAGAAAGGTTGTATGAACAATAATAATATTATTATATTTATCAAAAAGGATGTATTAAATTAAATATAATATAATTATGAGAAACGTTATAAAAATAATAATAAAATAATTATGACACAAGTTATATGAAACTAATAATAAATATAATTATGAGAAAATTTATAATAAATGTAATAAAAATATTTATGAGAAATATTATATTAAAAATAATAATAAATATCATTATGAGAAAAGTAATATTAAAAATAATAATAAATATAGATATGAGAAAGGTTAAATAAAATAATAAGTGTAGAGTCATGGGCAAAGTTATACTAAAAAAATAATAAATTTAATTAAGAGAAAAGTTATACTAAAAATAATAATAAATTAAACTATGAGAAAATTTATATTAAAAATATTAATAAATATAATTATGAGAAAACCTATATTAAAAATAATGATAAATACATTAATGAGAAAAATTCTATTTACAATAATGAATATAATTATGAGAAAATCATATTAAAGTAATAATAAATATAATTATGAGAAAGTTTATATTAAAAATAATAATAAATAAATTATGAGAAAAGTTATATAAACATAATGAATATAACAATGAGAAATTTACATAAAAATAATAATAAATACACTTGTAAGAAACGTTCTATTAATAATGATGATGATAATAATAATAATAATAATAATAATAATAATAATAATAATAATAATAATACATACATACATACAATTAGGAAGAATGTTATATTAAAAATAATAATAAATATAACTATGAGAAAAGTTATATTAAAATAATAATAAATATAACTATGAGAAAAGTTATATTAAAATAATAATAAATATAACTATGAGAAAAGTTACTTAAATATACTATTATATATAATTATGATAAAAGTTATATTACAAATAATAATAAATATAATTTTGAGAAAAGTTATATTATAAAATAAAAATAATAGAATTTTGAAAAATGTGAAAGTTAAAATCCAGACGAAAATTTTATGCAAACGGTAAAAAATAAAAATAAATGACCGGATTTACTAACTGGAATAGATATGTCAGGTTTAATATCAAATGAATACAAAAATGGAAATGAAATGAATCATTATAATTAATTATTGGAAAAGTATGCGAAAATTAAGGAGACAGTTTTTAGATTTTAACTCGTTTGCGTGATAATAAAATAGTATGATATAGACAATTTGTTAAGAAATAATAAAAAAAAACTAGTGAACCCGCTCTCAGACGTTGACCGGGAATATTGAACAGACAAGGAAACCATGCTTCCTTATCTGAGCGCTGTATTCATCCTTGAACCGTTATAATTAATTATGAATTTTATTTGTATGATTTGTATGTAATAAATAGGGTTATGAAAACAGTATAGTATTTTCATTGTTGTGACTCCCAAGTGTATACCCGTTGATATCTTATATGCTTTTATATTGAGTGATGTTGTTCTTGGTTGATTAACTGTCTGTGTCGGATATATACCCGAGAGTCAAAATAATGAATAAAATATTCTGTTGTCATAGCCATATTAATAAATATAATTATGGAAAACGTTATATAAAAAATAATAATATATATATTTATGAGAAAATTTATAGTAAAAATAATAATAATAATTTCAATTATGAGAAAAGATCTATTAAAAATAATAATAAATATATTTATGAGAAATGATATATTGAAACAAAAATAATAAACATTATTATAAAAAAGTGGAAGTAAAAATACTAAGTAAAATGTCATGTAGATGGTGAAAAATGAAAAAAAAAAAAACCGGGAATAGAAATGGCAGATTGCACATAAAGTGAGTACAAAAATAGAAATGAAACGAATCATTAAAATTAATCATGTATTAACTATGCGAAAAATAAGAAGACGTCGTTTTGAAAATATCAAACTCGTTGAAGTAAAATACTCACAACACTAGCGAACCCGTCCTCAGACTTTGACCGAGAATATTGAAAATAAAAGAAAATCATGCTTGCACATCTGAATGTCATATACAAATTTGCATCGATTTAATTAATTATAATTTTAAATTGTGACGGTTTGTAAGTATTTGTTTATTTTTATATGCCACTGGGATATAGTGGCCTCATATTTGAAACAAAACCTTCTGGGGAACGATGGACGGAGATGAGCAGAGAGATGCCTGCCCATATTGCACTTAAACCTTTGCCTATCAGTACAATCAGGGAAGCACGAATACGGGAAAGAATTATAAAGCCTAGCAGTTCGGGGAAGTAAAAACAATAAGAGTAAAAGGGTTTTCGGATCTTAAGTATCTAAACTGCTGGAGTTTTGCTGCTTTTAAGGTGTGTCGAGATTATTTATGTCGAAGGAGTGCAAGGCCTTGAAGTTTGCCAGAACACCTTTCATTACTATACTTATAAAATAGGAACAGAGATGCAACATTTTGTCGATGGGACAATGGTTAGATTTCGGCGAATTTTAAAATCTAGGAAAGAAAGGCTGGTAGCAGATAAACCAGCCTAAATGTGGCAACGTTACTCCATACATGAGCGGATGGCGGCATTGTAGAAATACAAGATACTCTAAGCAAGTAAGCTCATAGCCCAGTAGAGATAGCTCGCCTCCTTCACAACAGCCTTGGTAATGCCCTTATATATCTACTCCAATTCATGTTCCCCGTGAACGTAAAGCCGAGGAGTTCAAACGATTAGTTTCCAGATAGTGTATCTTTAGCCATACCATCATTGGTTGTAAAGGGTTCTTGTAATTATTAAAGGATAAAGCTTAGTCTTGGCAGTATTGAGTGTTACCATCCATTTATGTCCTCATTCCACGACAGATTTATGATTAATAGTAAATATAATTGTTCCTGTTTTTTTTCAGTAGTACAAAAGCGCATACTCGCTGCAATATAATAACGAACTGCGTTAAATACAAAATGCGGGGTTAGTTATTGCATTCATGCACTAGCATTAAAAAGAAACATTCATTATGAATAAATACAACAAAAATCGTAGAGGCCCTTTTTATATATTTTTTTGTAAACTTAAGTTGTAATATGAAAAGAGAGTAAGTAAAACCGATAAACAATTAATGTAGACTCTACGAAAGGGTTAAAATTGAATTTCATCCAAAAAGTATCGTGATGATTCTGGCATCGTTCCCCCAAAGACAAAATCAATCCAGGCAAAATCAATGAATTCATTCTTGCATCTTAAAACAATATATATATATATATATATATATATATATATATATATATATATATATATATATATATATATATATATATATATACCTAGACTAGAGGTAACATTATGGTTACACATATTTTACAAATAAAATGGATATTCATTAACTTAAAGTGTTATTACTTTAGTTGCAATTCTTAGAAATCAAAGCGGCGCTCTTCCTGTAACTAAACCTTGATTTTTATATTAGATACATAGATATTAGAATATCACGTTAAAGTTCGGCATTACATTTTTAACACTGAATTAGTCAAGAAGTTGGAAACATAATTAGATTTAGATATGTTATAGGGTATTCCAGGACAAAAATTTATCTAGTTTAATAAAGTGTTCAGATTTGAGCCATTGCTTAGAGTAACACAATT
Source organism: Euprymna scolopes (assembly GCF_053919585.1). Lineage (NCBI taxonomy): Eukaryota > Metazoa > Mollusca > Cephalopoda > Sepiida > Sepiolidae > Euprymna > Euprymna scolopes. Next base: position 86,192,500 of record NC_136492.1, on the reverse strand, counting down.
GAAAAAAGATGCATTAATTCCTCATGAAAAGTCAGTGTGGGTAACACATGGCGAAGATACTTTTTTTGAGCCGCGATTACAATGTGATTTCGAATATTTATTTAGGTATAAATTGTACCGAAAAGAATTCTCATACCAGGTTATCCTGACAAACTCCTATACTGAGAGAGTTTAGACACTCGATGGCAGTGTCTTGTAAGTATTCAAGTTCTCTCCAGTAGGTATTTAAAGTGATATATATATATATATATATATATATATATATATATATATATATATATATATATATATATATATATATAGTCCTGGTCAAAATCATAAGACCACTTAAGAAGTAAGCGTTTACGCATATTATCGAATGTTTAATTAAAAAAAATGGTTGAAACCATTGTCAAACGGAAATATGGTGGGAAAATGAAATCTGCTTCATTCGAAACCTTAACCCTGATCTAATAATTATTTTTTTTAAAAAACATACATTTTGACCTGATCAAAATGACAAGACCACTTTAATAAAATCGGCTATTTTTGAAAACAATGAATACGAAAAGCTTTCTATGTTACTAAAAACAGCTTGAAGGTGGATAAAAATTATCTTACTAAATTATAAATGGCAAGAGGGAAACCATTATCAGAGTTTGAGAGAGGAAGCATATTTGAGCTTAATAGTGTTGGACACTCCCATAGATCCATTGCAAACGAAGTGAATCATAGCAACACGGTCATCACACGTTTTTTAAGAAATCCAGATCAATATGGGCACAAAAAGAGTCCAGGTCGACAAAAAAAAAAAAAAAAAAATAACCCCATTACTGGATCGCCGTATCAGAAGTTAATAAAAACCCTCCAGTATGAGCCCAACTCTATTGAAAAGCCAAACAGCAGCAGAATGTAGTCCTAAAATCATCGGAAGGCATCTGAAAATGAAGAGTTTCTATCATTTAAAGCGACTGCAGAAACCACGTCTTCTTGAACAGCACGTATCTAACCGACTTAAATATGCCGCCAAATACCAGACTTGGGATGAAGAAAAGTGGGAAAATGTAGTTCTCCGATGATAAAAAGTTTAATCTAGATAGTCCAGATGGATTTCAACACTATTGGCATGATAAAAATTTGCCTAAAAAGATTTTTTCAGCTTGGCATAGTGGAGGAGGGTCTTTAATGGTTTGGAGTGCTTTCTCGTCAGATGGGACCCTAAAGTTGCAAGTAATGAAAGGCCGGCAAACATCATTGAAGTACATTTCAATGCTTGAAAAGGCTTCTATCAGGACTGACGGTCCGCGTCTGTGTGGAAGAAATTGGATTTTCCAGCAAGACAACGCTGCGATACTCATTTTTCGACAAGCACGAGAATACTTTTCTTCAAATAATTTAGAATTGTTAGATCATCCACCATGTTATCCGGACCTCAATACCATTGAAAATCCTTGAGGATGGATGGCAAAAGAAGTGTTCAAGGATGGAACCCAGTATGATCTGATAAAGGAACTTTCTGATTCAGTTTTCAGTACATGGGATAAAATTCCTTCGCAACTGAAAAAGAAATTAGTTGCAAGCATGCCGAAGAGAATTGTTGAAGTAATTCGTAATAATGGAGGCTTTACTAAATACTGAGACACTTTTTAGTAATTTATAATGCCTTTTGTTAGATAAATTATCAGTGGTCTTATCATTTTGACCAGGTGAAAATGTTTTTTTTTTTTTTTTTTAAATAATTATTAGATCAGGGTTAAAGTATCGAATGAAGCAGATTTCATTTTTTTCCATCATATTTTCCCTTTTGGCAATGGTTTCAACCATTTGTTTTATTAAAAATTCGATAATAATGCGCTTACTTTCTTAAGTGGTCTTATGATTTTGACCAGAACTATAAACATATATATATATATATATATATATATATATATATATATATATAAGGTAAAATTAAAAGACAAGAACAATGCGAGATTTTTTTTTATATAGAGTAACATTAAATGAAAACAAAAGCAATAAATTTCTTTTTTTGTTGTTGTTTGTTTTTTTTCCTTTTCACACAAATTTTAACTCTAAACAACAGTATTTTTTTCCTCTTGTATTCAATGGTGTTATAAATCTCAATATATTTCAGACCTTTTAGTCCTTTTTCAAGAGAAGACAGCGGAAGAGTGTTCAAAATTTGAAAAACAGCTTTTTTTATAATATTCTTCAACAATGCTTCAAGCAAACTACAATCTACTTATATATATATATATATATATATATATATATATATATATATATATATATATGTATATATATATATATGTGTGTGTGTGTGTGTGTGTTGGTGTGTGTAATGAACTGGTCAAACAACATGGTGTCTTTTTAGACATGTTCTGCAGTTTAATTGGGCCAACCCTTTTTCTAGTTTTCAACCTATCTTTCACAGACGTGATGTTGCTAATCACAGAAATTTATATAAATAGTACTATGATATATTTACATAATTGTACTACTAATCATATTTATAAAAATAACATAATAAAATATGAAGAAAAACACATTCATGAAAGATTATGTAAAACGATGAGAGAGGCATTAGTCTAATATAAATTTAATTGTTTTTAAATTGTAATCCTATAAAATAAATATGTTTCCTTAGAATAATATAAAATATTTAACAATATACGATCATCATCATGGTGTATGTATCCGAAGATTCTATTCTTGGCATGGGATATTTTTTCAGCAGAATTCCTTCTAGAAAGTCATTGAGAATTTATGTGCGGTACCAGGAGAAAGGTTCCAACATCATGAGTAGAAACGACTTTTGTCAACCACTGTTTATTTTATAAACTTATTTATTCATATATAATTTCTTGACTTATGGTTTCAAATTCAAAAGTCAAGTACCATGATTGAATTGCGCTCTAAACATAAACATTCATTTCGGATGTATCTCTGTCATTTCAAAGGCTAGCTTTTCTGCTTGTCCGGTGATATTATCTTGAATTTACTTTTACAATGAACATGCCACGCATCATGGTACCAGTACACTTTAAACAAAGACGTTCATTTCCAACATACTGTTTAATTTACGGAGCCTTTCTGCTTGTGTTATAATAAAACTTCTCAAATGCACTTGTAATATAAAGTTGTAAGAGATGTTAAATTGGTCAAAATTGCCTGTTACTTCTTTCATCGGATGTTTTCGATTGTTAATCACTGATAATGTGCGAGATATTCCGATACAAAATCCATCTCAGAACATTGCCAGATACAAAAAGTACATTTGTGTGAAATCTCATAAAAATCGACCCCATCGTTAGGGATTCGATAGTGAACGACCTCACACACATACGGGCACAAACGCACACACATACAACCTTTTAGTTTTTATTTCTATTAGTAGATACAGATAGAGACTTCTTATAAAAATGGATATTCAATACCAAATGTTGCATTAAGAAATGTAGTCGTGCTAAAATGTAATATGACTTAATGTGACGTGAATAAAATTGGATACTACTTACAAGGGAAAGTACTTAAAACGAAAATTAATAATTATATAATAAGAAAGAAATATTACAAAAATGCGCTTTGGATATTAAATATACAAAACACAGATATTCTAAAGTAAATAGAGGATAAAAAATATTAAACATTAAAAAGATAATGCTAAATAAGAAGTATATATTTCATAGCAATCGCTCCAAACAAGACATGAAACCTCTTGATGTACGACGCCAAAATAATTATACCGATCATACAGAAAATTAAGGTAACAACTATTATGACAAATTATATTTTAATGGAATATTATGAATACACTTTATTAGGATACAGCAGGTTGGATTTATGTTTAGTAAAAATATTTTTTTGACCGAAATATTAATACAATTCAAGCCGAATAATTTCTTAAGAACACGATTTTTGTAATAAAGTAATCATAAAAGAAGTATTATTACTAAAAACGTCTCCTAAATATTTACCTTGCTAATACATATATGCTACTAAAAGTGATATATTTATATTAATATATATTTATATATATATATATATATATATATACATATATATATATATGTATGTATATGTATGTATATGTAGAAATATTCCAAATATTTTGTATACATATATACTACTAAAAGTGATATATATATATATATATATATATGCATGTATATATATATATATATATATATAAAACACGCACACACATATATATATACATATATATATATATATATATATATATATATATATATATGTAGAAATATTCCAAATAATTTGTGTACATACATGCTACTAAAAGTGATATATATATATATATATATATATATATATATAACACATATATATATATAACATATATATATATATATAACACACACACACACACCTATATATATATATATATATATATATATATATATATATATATATATATATATATATATATATACCACATGCAATAATAATATTACTTAAACTGTCTCCTAAATATTTACCTTACTAATACATAGATGCTACTAAAAGTGATGTATATATAAATGTAGAAATATTCCAAATAATTTGTATACATTACCAAATAAATTAGATACATACATACATATATATATATATATATATATATATATATATATATATATATATATGTGTGTGTGTATGTGTGGGTGTGGGTGTGTGTGTGAGTGTGTGCGCGCGCCTGTGCATGCGCTTGTTTGTGTGCGTGTGTGTGTGTGTGAGTGTGTGTAACACCTCAAAAGATGTAATGCACAAATAAAGTAGATATTTCTCTAAAACAATGTGGATATATGTATTAATAAAACTTATATTACAGAAAAAACATTTTGGAAAAAAAGTATCCGTTGCTAAAGTAAAGAGATATTCTGAAAAAGCGGTGTTAATTAAATAAAAACATGGAATTTCGATTGCATGTATTAGTATATTAAGATATATACCTAAAGAGCGTATAAAAGAAATGGAATAAAATATGCTCGTACTCATAATTAATTGTAATCCAGAAAAAAAAAATTATAATATAATGATGATATGCCACTAAAAAATATTTTGTTTTATAAGAGTACAAATAGGCATTACTTCTCATATGGAAGATATATGAATTAAGAAATATTCGTTTGTTTATTAGACACGGTTTCTCTTCATATACAGAGAGTGTTCATATATATATATATATATATATATATATATATATATATATATATATATATATATATCGATACAGTAAACTTTTAAATGATATGGATAGTAGGATTCTATTATGCAAAATTAATCTAAAAACAGACACAAATACGCGTACATTCTTGCATACATACAGGCATATATATATATATATATACATATATATATATATATATACATATCATTGTAAACAAGGCATCATTATATATTGGTAGACACAGATTTATTTGCTGATGTAATAAGGGAAAACTATAATTGGGGAATATGCTCTTCATATCAAGGTAAATTCTTCGCATACCAATATATGAATTTGCCTGGTCCATAATGCTATTAATATATTTAAGCTCCATCCTCCTTGTTGAGCTATTCACATGTTGATAAGTCCTCATTAAAAGGCTTCAACACTTCTTTTATTTTCTTCTAATATATATATATATATATATATATATATATATATATATATATATATATATATATATATATATATATATATATATATATATATGGGAGGGAATTAACGAAGTTAAAACATATACTTAGCCATAGAAGTTAAAAAAATTAAAAAAAGTTATTTGAAATGTACTCATATAAAACATATATAACATTAAAAACGTTTACACGAATTAATGAACCTTCTCATTTAAACTTCGGGGATGTAATGATAAATCATAACATTTGTAAATAAAACCTGTTCTTTCGAGTTTGTTTCATCTGACAATGTCTAAAATTGAGTGCCTGTTTATACCGAAGAAATTCACTCGTTCACAAATTAAACATGTAGTTAAGCGATGTATGGATGGATTATCCATATTCTTATGTCTTGTAAGTATTTATTATTAAACACTTTTTATTATACTAAAAAACATATATATATTATTATATTGAAAAAAAAACAACATTTTAATAAAATCGATGTTATTTCAATTGTTTTAATATAATCTTAGTGAACGTACTTTTATTAATATTTTTTCATGAACATATCTTTTATATTGCATTCGCTTTTATTAATATGAACATTATTATGTGTTTGTTAATATGTCATAATATTAATAGGATTTATATAAACGAGAGAGTTTAGCAATTCCACGTTTATGAGAGAGAGAGAGAGAAAAAGAAAGAGAGAGAGAGGGGGTTACTAGAAGTACTAAACTATATCAAAAAATTAAAAAAAAAATAACACATGTTGCTATTAAAATTCAGGTCCACTTGAAGGTCTAATAATTCTTACTGAAGATAATTAGTAAAAATTAATCTGATAATAAATGCAGAAAATCTGCCCTCATCCCAAGTTTTCACTTTATAATTTTCCGGTGTTAGTTATACAAACTAGCAATTAGATTAGAAATAACTAACATTTGAAAATATACAAAAAAAAAAAAAAGAATAGACACACTATAAATATAATATACGCAAGGTGAGCATATAATTCCGCATAATCCCCACATCTAATTACTAAAAAAGAAATATATATTCATTAATAAATAAAATTAAAAAAATAATTATATAGAATATTTTTCACTATATAAAGACAAATATATGTAAATGCTTATATTATGACAGTGTTCACGGCAAGTCAAGTGAACTGATCATTTGGGATTTTAAAATAAAACTGCTGTGTCAATTTGTGTAAATTCAGTTATATCAAATTTAATGCAATATTAGACAAAGACAAAAAGAAAAGAAGTTAGAAGCTCTTTAAAGAAAATTAAAGAAAATATAAATTAGATATCAAAAAAATGAAGTAATAAATAATCCATTAATGCATCACTTAATTTTCGAGTATTTTATAAATTAAACAAATATTCTGAAATGATTGTATGGTGCAACCTGGGATTTGACAATTGGATCTATTTGGAATGTTATACTTAGTCGTTTGATATCAGTAAACGATTCTCTTTGTTTCACTTTCTTAACAGCATTAAATTTGTGACAATTTTATAATCTAGATCATGTTTATTAAAAAGTTAGTTATCGCTTATCAAGGCCCGAACGCCACTCAAGAATAAGAGTTAATGAACGGAATGTTGTGGTGTAGTAATCGTTAATGGTGTCAGTTGGGTTGAACTTGATGGGTTAAGTGAGCGCTTCACCAAGAACTTGAATGCTAGCATACAATAGTTGGCCGGGCATAAGGTTATCGGAACAGTGTTCACAAGACGGGTAGTTCTGGGAAAGAAACTTTGTTCATGGAATCTTCGTTTACATTTACGCACAGATTCCTAATGTTTTTCTCGGTGTTATTTATTTTTATTTACATACAATAATAAATAAAATCAATGTGAATCGGGTTATAATCTTTAATTATAGAACCAACATATCATACTTAGCCCGCGAAAGTAGACTATTT
>NC_136492.1:86049984-86174984 GCF_053919585.1 Euprymna scolopes | reverse complement strand
AACTGTTATCGAATATTTTTACAGTATGTAAATCCTTAAAACAAAATTAGCAGAGGCTGCAATTCTCGTAAGTTTTCATACTGTTCTCTCCTTTTTTGTAAAGCTTGAAAATGTATATATTCCTTCGGTGTTGTGATTTTGTCTAGATACTCTTTTTCAATACAATAAAATATATAATAAAGACATTGTTCACAGATTTACATATATATATATATATATATATATATATATATATATATATATATATATATATATAGTTTTTTTATAAATAAGGAAAGATACAGCATAGAACTTATTTTATATCATGAACTCAATACACATTTTGAACGATATCCGCTGTGTTCCTTTCGCGAAAAACAAAACCATTATATATATATATATATATATATATATATATATATATATATATATATATATATATATATATATATATATATATATACTTCAGAATATTTTTTTAACAATCGGTTGGTATTGAAACCTGTGATTATAAGATTTACAGAATATTACTGGCATTAATATTCGATAGTTTATCTCATCTAAATAAGAATTGTTCGATATGCAAGATAGAGCAAATAAATTAAATTGTGATTCAATGAATTAAAAAAAAAACTATTGAAATGAAGTGGGTGAGTTTCATAGCAAAGAATTGTTATTATTGTAAGCAAGCCTTAGAAAATTAATCTCCTTAAACTATAGTGTTTCGATGCCTTCCATCTCATCAGAGGAGAGAAAATATTACCAAATATTTACAAAGGTATGTACCCTATTTGCCAAGTCAGCGAGACATCGAAAATCAAAGTCAAAATAATTAATTAATCAGAAGTCCTGTAGCAAGAGGATTTGAAGAAAAGGATGAGAAAATTGTAGATCCAGATTGCGTGGTAAAATCCATGGTGGACGTTCTTTACAGCAGTTGGGTAATAATAATAATAATAATAATAATAATAATAATAATAATAATAATAATAATATATATATATATACATATAAATATATATACTTCATTTACTCACATAAAATTAATATACGAAAGTATACATTTATGCGTAAACTTTAAGTATTTACTTCAAAAGTGCGTAGGTAGAGCTAGTTAGTAATTTATAATAACTAATATAGCTTAATCGTCACATATATTTTATAAATTACTATATATATATATATATATATATATATATATATATATATATATATATATATATATATATGCATATGAAGGATTTGCAGCGGAAATCATTTCATAACTAAATCTGACATTAATCATTCTCAAATTACTACAATTCTTCATTAATTGGATTATTCGGAATACTGTCTCTATCTTGAGCGTTTTTCTCACAACGTTTCGACCCCCGGCCTGATCCTGGTGTCTCTTGTAGAACTCAAAAATTTTTCTGTCGGACTCGGACATCTGCAGGCCACAATAGTCCGAATCATCAAAATAATACTAATTATCACTCCTCCTCTCAAAAATTTCAGGACATAATCAAATGCTGTTCATTTTGTTTGTCTTTTACTCTACTCTCATTATTTGACTTTACTAAAGAGTAACAGCTTATCATAGCCCAAAAAGGAACTTGCAAATGCAGATTAACTTAGTGATTGTACAGAGTTTAATCATTTAACAAGAAGGTTAAATAAGAAGGTGTTGTAGTCAGTTGGGAAGTATACCCAGTAAACTTTAACGCTAAATTAGAAACAGTTACATCCAGTAAATCTTTCTTCTGGTTTGTCCTATATCCTTGGTAAGTGCTGGCACATTAGGTACAATTAGAAAGAAACATAACCCAATTAAACATCTAAATTAACACGGCTGTTATTATATATATATATATATATATATATATATATATATATATATATATATATATATATATATATATATATATATAATTCTCACTTCTGTTATATACAATTTTTTTATTAGAATTTTTTAGATGATTATTTATTTATTCATTGCCGGACTGTTATCTTCATATTTATAGTTGTTGTTGTTGTATCAACAAGTCGTACGAGATATGTGAGAAAACGACAACAATGCGAGCTAGTAATTGCTAGGAATACACTTACGAGAATCCGCATCCCCCGTCGTGATTAATCACATGAAGAAGGGCAGTATGAGTTGGCCGGGACGTGGTTAAACAGCAACAACTATTGATATAATGGACAAAAGTTCGCAAATAAATAAATACATTTTGACTTCTATTTGAAAGCTAAAAAAATATATTTAAAAAAAAAAACTGAAACAATATTTGGTAGTCAGTAGAATAAAAACTCTATACAATTATGCATCACGGTTCTTTAATTTTTAATAATATGACTTAATAGAATTATCCTCAAGTTATATATACCTGTAACTTCAATTTTTCCTATGTATATAGTCCTATAATATATAAGGTTAAACGTTTGCAAACGACATCCACGGACAGGAAAACAATGCTTTAAAAATGAGAGGGAAAGAAAGCAATTTTAAAACAGTTCCTACTGATATGCGATGCAAATTACGAATGCTTTAAAGTAGGATACGTTTCTGGTTCTTAGGAAGATAACCGTTCGAATAAGCCAGAGAGGTCATCATTATTTTGAGCTCAGTCTTATAACTTAGTTTTTGAAACAACATAAGAAATGTTTTGTGGACTTTTTATAATACAGTAGAACCCCGGGATATGGTTGTCCTGGGATACATTTTTTTTACAGGTTATGGTGTACAATACGATGTTTTACCGACCCCGCTTTACGATGTTATTTAAAATGTTATTTTATTATATACATGTGCATTATATACTGTACTGAGTTTTGTTACAAATTTTTAATGCCGTATCCCGGGATTCTACTGTAATTTCCCAGGTAAGACTGCACTGAAATAGTGGTACATGTAAAATTTAAACAGGTTAAAGTGGCACAAATGGAGAAATAAAGAACTGGAACATGGAAAATATAGATAAAATTATAACAATTTATTACAATTACGATTCATCAACAATTTGTATGAGAAGTTTATATTATTTCGATTATTTGGAATATCGTACGAACGATGGATTATATCATTACAACGTACCGGTCGGTTTTATTGCCGTCTTACTTTTAGCATGTCTTATCGAATTCGGGAATCTATATTAAACTTTAAATGAAAACCTTTACGTATTCTATGTGGGTAGATTGCTCACGTTCTGCCAGCCATACTTGAGTAGGAATAATTCGTAATTCTATTCGAAGATTGGATGGTCAATTCCTAAAGATATTCACTTAAAATGAATATTACTTAGAATTCTTATCCGTTTGAGAATGTGTGCTTGCGAAATTATTAATACAATATCGTATTCCTCAGTTCGACATACAGAATCCTGAATTCCAAAAGACGAACTCGAAGAAGGCCGAAAGTTATATCAGCCGAAGATTCGTTATAATAATACTAAGATATAAACATCAGTTCGAACAATCCTTATTAAAAATTATCAAAATTAATTTAAAACATTTTTAAACATTACAAATTTTGATTAACAAAAATAATTTACACAAACCCTTAGACTTCGCATCTGAGTTTATTATGTTTGTCCTTTTAATATATTAATAATATCGAATAATGAAAAATAAAGCTCAAGAAATAACTTACTCCCTGTCATGAACGTACTACATATTTTGAGCACTATCGGCTGTGTTCCGTTCAAGAAAAAGAATACATTATTCAAAAAAAAATATATATCTGAATGATTTGAAGTAGAAATCATTTAATGAGAATACCCGAATATGACATTAATTATTCGAATAAACCATTTTCATATTAATACAATTCTTCATTACTTGGATTATTCGGACTACTGTTCTCATCTTGAGCGTTATTAGCACAACGTTTCGACCAATGTAACACCCGGCCTGATCCATGTGTCTCTTGTACAACTCGAAAATCTTTATGTCGAACTAGTGAATCTGCAGGGAATAGTAGTCTGAATAATAAAAATAATATATATTATCAATCCTTATCTCAAAAATTACAAAAAAACAAAAAACAAAAAAAAACATTATTTAAAAATCTATAGCTTCATACATTGCATTAGTATTATTGTTCGAATCAATCATCCCCATGAATTCATAGAAATTATGCTAGAACGTTGATGAATATATAAATAATATTGGGTTTTTCATTTTTCTTAGTATACTATCAAGTTTGAATGTTATTTACATAATGTTCGACATATCAACAGCATATCATAACAGTTGTATAATTAAAACAAGTTGCATATTTGTCATGTTTACATATTAAAAGATAGTAGCAAATAGTTGTCACCACTCGTCTAAATGATTTACTCTTCTGATTTCGTCAAGTGTGCAAGCATCTTCAAATATTCTACTTGTAAATCCTGAAATTAAGACGAAACGTTGATTTATACGTAAGTAATCGTGTTTTTCATTTTCTCTCAGACTCAAATGATATTTTCATAATTTTAAACGTAGATACAATATATAAAAACACTTATATGACTAAAAATAATTCCTTTGAGGTGATACTTAAAAAATTAAGAGAACCTGAGGAAAAGATTGAGCGCCAACTCTCTATATACGAGGTGCCTACAGTACGTTTTCAGACTGTTTTTCTGCAGGCATTTTTAATTGTCGTAGACTCTTGAATATTCAGTAGATAATAGCTATGTATCTTCTGAGACGATTGACCAATTTTTATTATTATTTCACATTGAAATAAATAGCTACAGCAGAAATTGGAATACACCCTACGATGGCCTTATTGACACAGCTGGGGAACTTCAAAAATACAAGCTGGACGTGAGGACACATAAGAAGAACGATTTGCAATAATTTTGTTTAAACTTTAAAAATAATGCCATAGAAATGTATACAATGCTTCAGATTGTTTTTGAGATGTCATGAATCAAACATCAGTTTTCGAGTGGCATGAGAGATTCAAAGGAGTATGGGAACTTGTAGGGGGATGAGAAGTGTAGGGGGGGAGTACGGACATCAGCTCAAGAGAATTTGTTGGCAAAATATAGAATTTCATGAAGAAAGAAAGCCGAGGGTCTATAAAGACAATGACTGCACAAATTCATGTTAGTGTGGAAACTGTAAACAAAATTATTCGCGAGGAACTGAAGATGCGGTAATTTTGCACGAAATTTAACCCAAGGCTGCTCAGAGAAAAAAGAAACTATTTTACCAGATGGACATCAAGACAGTTCCTTACCTCCCTATAACCAGGCCTTGTTTCCTGTGACTTCTGATTATTCTCTAATCTCAGGTAAAACATTAGAGGCTCTCGTTATCAGACAATTGAAAAGATGAGATACGCTGTGATGAGGGTCATTGGCACTAGAGGATGTTATAGGACATGTAGAAGTTGTTGGAACAGTACACCAATTGCACTGTAGCGAGTGGAGATACTTCGAATGGGACTAAATTTTCATGTGTGCACTATCGAATGAAATTGCCCATACAAAAAAGACTGGTAACATATTGATTGCACCATGTACTTGCATTGTGCCATTCTTCATTTTTCTTTACGTGTTCACTTATATGTGCCATTTTCTCTGTGCCATTTTCTCTGTGCCATTTTATCTGTGCTCCTATAAATGTGCACATTCGTCGTCAACATTTTTATTTTTAATTCAAACCATAGTGAAATATAAATAAAGAACAACGGCCTTCATTTAATAATATAAGTTTTTTCAGACATAAATTATTTTTGTTGTCCACGATGGTTTAGAAAAGTGCCCCGCTAAGAAGTGCCCTACCGATTGGGTACAAAATTATAAATAAAAACGCAAAAACAAAAAAAACAACAACAATGTTTTAACTTTTACATTTTCTTTAAAATAAAGATATAAAACCAAAGGAATAATAATAAAAAAAATCCATATGTAGAGAATAAGCGATGAATTTGTTGCTGTCTCTCATTGGATGGGCAGTAACAGGAAACTGAAGTAGCCAGCACGGTCTATATTATTTCCGATTCGGAATCGGGACCCCACGATAATGAGCCTAACCCCTTTTTCCGCTTTCCTTCCAGAATCAACTATCGCAAGACGTCACTTCCAATCTTTTGAGCTAATGCACGCCATACAACGACTACCCCTCTAGGAGGAAATACACTTTAGAAAACAGAGATAGACACGCACACAGATATATTGAGATTTATATATTATTATTTTTTTTAATATTTTATACATTTAAATGTTTTAAAATATTTTTTACGTACAGAAAAGTAGTTATCTATAGAGATGTAGGAAACATATTTTAAACTATTTAAATATTAAAAATAATATATTAATAATTACAAATAATACGTCCAAAATGGACGGGAGACGAGAATGTAACCAAGCGGGAGATAAGTTCTCTTAAAAATCGACAAGGGATCGAAAAGAAAACCATACAACAGAATCGCTAATAAAAAATAAATAAATTAACAATATTTTATATATATAAAAGTATATAAGAATAAGGCTGAATAATAAAAATACGAATATATACATACATATATATATATATATACATACATACATACATATACATACATACATATATATATACATACATATATACATATATATACATATATATATATATATATATATATATATATATATATATATATATATTCGTATTTTTATCATTCAGCCTTATTCTTATAGACTTTTAGTAAACAATCTCTTCTGGTTTCTTTATCTCGTTTGTATAATCTTAACCTCTCGTCAATAATTTCACGTTTGCTTCCAATAATTTCTAATTTGGAAATTATGATTTTCGTTTCATCCACTGATTTAGAGTTACTTACTTAATGTTGATACCTCTTTTTTAAAATACAGCGTATATTGCCGTGTCTAACTACCACCGATATTTTTAATCCAGATAAGCATCTTTATTCAAAATATCAGTGGGATATTAATTTATTTATTGCGGACTATTATTCTCATCTTTATTGGTTGTTGTTTCACGACGTTTCGACCAACTATTCCCCTGGCCTTCGTCAGTATGAAGATGAAGCAGAACAGACTGTTCTGTGAAATTAAAGAGCTACTTTACATGTGGCGCATAATAATATCAATGGAGGAAGAGCCAAATCATGCTGATATATTAGTGCTCGAAAAACTCGTACCCAGAAAACTCGCTCGCGGAAAACTTGCTAGAAACGAAAACTAGTCCCTTATTGAATAAATATCGATTGAAAACATATTTTATAGACGTTCTTTAAGCAGTTATTGTTGTAAAAAAGACTATGCACCCCCATAATATTTTTAAACATTATTTTTAACTCTTGGTTTAAAAATTAAACTTGATCACGGAGTCAAGACACGAAAAACGAAACCATATATTTATTTTAAAAATACTTTATTTTAACACTTTTGTGTTATTACGAAACAAAAATAAAATAAAAAAAAACACGTATTATCAAAGAAAGAAATTATTTATTTAGAAGAATTAATTCAGTTTAAACAATTCTTATGTTATTACGAAACAACAAAAAAGAAAACACGGTACTTATGTAATTTTGGTACCCGCTGAAATAATAATGTTATTATTTCAAAAGCTATCCTTAACATAAGCAGGAGAGGGTATCGTTTAAAAATCATTTCGGGGGCACTTGTGCATATGCAGACGGCGGCTATTTTTAGGGGGCGCTAACTCCGATTTTTTTCTTGGTCAAATAACGCGGCGAATAAGTGACAAAAAATATTTTTTCGAATAAAAAAATATTTGAAAATAAAAACATTTATTGTGTAAAAATGTATGAATATATAATTGTAAACAAATTTAGTTAAAGTCTACGTAAGAAAATACAATTTTAATAAAACAATTTTGCAACAAATATTAGATTTGATTTTTTCTAAAATAAAACCGCTTCGTTTTTTTTTTCGGACAAATGAATAATTTAAATGAAACATCTTTTTGAATTAAAGCAATATTGAAGGTCAACAAAAAATTAATAATTTAAATGTTTTTTGAGAGACGCGCCACATGGCGACACTTTAGTGAAACGCACCAAGAGTAAATGGACGCCGTGCGCATACTGCACTAGTGCCTTTTCTTTTTTGTGAACAAAATGTGTTAAAACGAAATTAATTTTTCGGTACTTTACGGTGAACAGGGACCCTTCACAAACGCTGTTTTATTTAATGATTGCTCCCTCAAAGCGTTTTCTTTTACTTTCTTCGTATATCTCTCATATACTTTATTTTAAATCGCGTATGTATTTATTTTAGCTTTTTTTACGTTTTTTTCTTTGGGTGAATTTGATTAATACTTTTATTTTGTGCTTGTTTTTATTTTATTTTTATTTCATTTTGTTTTAGTTTTTAAATTATTTTCTCCATTAAATATAATTTATTTGTTAAATTATTTTTTTCATACACATTTAAATAATACTTTCCCCTCTTAGTTGGCCTTAAAGTACCTTTAAAAAAATTCCACGATTAAATAAACCAAAGAAAACGTTTTGCGCATGCGGTTGGAGGGAGTAATCATTAAAGAAAACCAACCTTTATCCAGGGGTCCACGTTCCCCGTGAAATACCAATATTTCTAAATAAAATATTTGTGTTATTATTTCATAATACAAAAACGGTTTTCTTTTTATTTGTTTGTTTCGTAATAACACAAGACATGTTAAAAACTAAAGTATTTTTTAATAAATATATATTTTCGTTTTTCGTGTCTTCCGTTTAGTTTCATTACATAATCAACCGTATCCACTTCCGGGAGCTTGATTTTTTTTCCGAGCAGTGATCTTGGAGATTACCTAAAAGTATATAAATTTATTTTCTTTTACAGGGTTCGTTTTAATACTATATCTACCTCAGTATGTTCTTTAATTGTCTATTTTGGAGCGATTATCGAGACTTCTTAGACGTGATCCTCTTATGTCGGACATTTTTTTTTGTTCAGAAGTATCACTCGACATTACTGGTTATTTTTTGATACTAACTACACTCTTTAAAATAATTTTAAATACCAAAAGCTTACAAAGCTAGGTGGAAAACGAAAACTTAGAAAAATCAATTTATTTTTTTAAACAACAGTAAACAAGTAAAAATTTATTTAAAAACTATTATTGGGATTCGCTTTCTCTTTTAAAGACAATATCTTCTTCACGAACGGCCATAAAATGCGTTTTTAATCGATATTTATTCAATAAGGGGCCAGTTTTCCTACCTAGCAAACGTGTCCGAATATTTCAGGTACGAATTTTCCGAGTACCAACTTTCTGGAGACGAGTTTTCTTTAATTCGGTAGATCAGCAAATATTGTGGCTGAATGGTTTAATTAGGGTAGAGAAGAGTGTTCTGAGATCGTATCTCTGGCTTAGAGAGGAAAGATGGGAACAATATTGACGATCGAAGTTTATTCTGATTGGTTAACGTTCATTTTATGGATTTTTCCCCATGTTTTATAGAATAAAACAGTGTCAAGCAGTATATTTATTCTATCCTCCTTTGTTAGCGCTCACCTTAGACACGAAAATAGCGTAGTAGTCGCACTATAATAGAACTTCGAAGGAAGAAATTACGCTATAATAGCACGATTTTCTGTTTTCCAATATTTATCGCGATTCTTCATCGGAAAAGAGAATTTACCGCAGACAAATATACCGTCTAAATAAAGACTGCTTGATTTTCAACTCGTAGCCCTCTTGTATTTTCGTGCCATTTAGTAAGTCAACAAAAGTTCTTCTCTTAGAGTGTTTCGGGTCACGGCCTATTCTGTAAAGATGCTAAGATAGGCCTTCCATCTCGTAGCCCTTTGTCGCCTATCGGGCGGCAATCTCCTTAACTAGGCAATATCGCAGCGGGTCGTCTCAACACTGATTTCGGATTGTTAAATTCTTCTAGCGAAAATCGACCGAAATCAGAAGCGTTCTTTTTTTTTCTTTCTTTGCGTTTTCTTTTCTTTTTCTTTACTGATGTTTTATTTATTAACACTTCTCTCGTGACACTGTTTTCTCCAGCTCTCCCCCAACTCGATATATATTTCTACTGTTTCTATTTACCATCATCATCATTATTGTTATTACTACTACTACTACTACTACTACTACTACTACTACTACTACAAGAATTAGAGGCGTTAAAACATAATGCTCCCTCTTATGTTATTCCGCCCGAATGAATTGGAGTGAATGAAAAGTGCTTACTTATGCTGACTGAACGCATGCATTCATGACCTGAACGTTTCATTTCTGTGTTGTAGATATTGACGGGGAGGGACACTAAGAAACAACCCCTGTCAGAGACGTGCGTCACAGCAGAGATGCGTCATTGAATTGATCAATGCAGCAAAACTGAACTGCTCAACTGCTCAGCGAAGCCAATGAAGTTGATGTCGCCCCAGTAAAGGGTGGGGCATGTCTATTTCAGGGTGGTGACAAAGATGTCAGTGGCGAGCGAGGCATCAAAATACCATTTTAGTCGAGAGATTCAAACTCAGTCAAAAAGTCATCTTCACTTCGTGGGTTAACATTTTGACACACTGATTTTATAAGCACCTTTTTTTGACATTGTTAATGCGTATATTAAATCAAGCAATATATTTATGAACGGGGAACACTAAACTCGGTACTTTATTGAAATATTTGACTGCAAAAATGTACCGTTTTTAGTTTATATTCTGTTGTTTATCCAACGCGCCTAAAACGTACAGTCGAAATAAATAGTCGTGCACGAGCCAAAGGCGCGTTTTTCATTAGTTGCCATCAAAACGTTAGTGTAGAAGAGGGCGAGAGTTTTTCCCCATGATTATTCAGTTAGCGCTTATTCTCACCTTCTAATGCTGCGTGTATAGCAAAATAGGCTTGACTTATTATTTTTAAGTTCTTGCTAGGAATCAATCCAGTATTAAACACTGGTCTCTGGCTTACTAGCAAAAATTCTAATCATTATTCCTAATAGACCAGGCACCAAAAATGTTGGTTAATTAACATTGTAAAAGGTAATTAGTTATTATCGAACTATCTGCCTACCTATCTATTTATTCATGGTGTTCTGGGAGTTATTTATTGTTTATAGAATTAAGTTTTACAATGGATGTTAGCTGATATGTTTATATAAATAATCTAGCTTAAATAGAAACAAAATACCCTTCGGCAAGCAGACGTGGAAAAGTCACCCGTAAGGTATAAGTGTGCTTTTGAATGATAACGTAACGGAACTGAAGTCAAAGATCGGGGAGTTTCGAGTCGAGTTGGATTTCGATCACCAGAGTGAACAGACGAGAGAGTTGGGGTCTAGTCACACAGTTGAATAGACGTACTTGACGGCCAGGGAGTAGGCCGGGAAGAAGAAACATGTGTAAGAAATGCAGGCCCTATGAAACCATTTGAGACAACTGACTAAATTTATATTATAAAACTATAAAGTTTTGTTCTTGTGGTTTCAGAAAAGAAGAACAGGTGTCTCAATTGGATGGTGCTGATCGTTTTATGGTTGCGTAACGGAACTCAGCAAGTGAAGACACAAGAACTCTTCAAGAAAAAAAGGTATGAAGCATATATTATTCTTCTCATATATGAACTGTAAAATATACATGTGTGATAATTCTGATACATCATGGCTCAGTTTACACGTCAATATCATATCCTCCTGGCTAAACAAATATACATACGATTAATACGTTTTAAGACAGATGTTAAAAGAACAATATCTCACCTCCACTATATAAAACATGACACGTTCGAATATAATGTCCCTATACAACACCCAGACCGATTACGCACTTAATATCGAATTTGGACGTATAAATCAAAATTATTACGGTATAGACAGTATTTATTTTTTGTACTAACATTATAGTACCATAAGTTCTCGGTATGTGTCAACGGCAATGATGCAATGAACTTGTTTGTAAACAATCTATGACTTATCTATACTCTTATAACTTTGTTCGTTTTTTTTTTGTTTTTATTGTGTGTATTAATATTCACATTGAAACCCCTTTTTCAATTTATTTAAAAAGAAAATACCACGTGTGTGTATGCATGGGTCGTGGAATTGCATTTATCCTCCAAAGATCTAGGGTGTTTGCATACTCTTTTAAACATTCATATTAATTAATTCCCTATTATATTTTTTTCTTTTTATGGGATGACTCTCTTTAGTAAACTATTACGAATAATTATATTCATGCAGATATTCTGCATGATTTATAGTTGTGTTATATATATATATATATATATAATGCGTATATATTTTTGTTTAAAAATGTTGCCTACCAGACTGTTAATTTTGGTCTACATACATGAAATTTTACATAATCGGTATTCAGGCCCATGCTAAACTTTATATTTGGGTTTTATCCGTGGAACATCGGTGCAAAAGTGTGAAAAGTACAAAAAATGAATTTTCCAGGTAAAGCCAGAACAACAGTATTACGAATATGCATGCGTAACCTAATAGCTCCTGGTTCATGTTTTAATTTTTAGGCTTGCAGCAAACACGTCTTCATTGGTCAGACATTCCTGTCAAAGGAAAAAGTAAATCGTAATATAGACCTTTTGGTTTCGATTCTCGGTGGAATCGCACGAGTCATTTTTTTTTTCTTAATTTTTTTTAAAATCATTACTTTATATTGGATCCAATACAATATAATAATAAATACAACATCTGCAGTAAGCAAAATATCATATTTGAGGGTATTTTACGACCGGAAAATGCCGGGCGTTCTGCTTGTAGAATATATTTTTGAAAATGCTACGCATAACACAAACTAATAGTATATGCAGTATTTAATAAATATAAAAATCAATATTTGACAAAATATAAATATCACATTTAAATTAAAAAGGTATTTAGATAGTTTTGTACAATTCGAAATAACCCTTTAAAACATCATAATTTTAAAATACTATGTTTTAAATACCAGGAATATATATTGGATTACTTGTTTGTTGGCAGGCCGAGAACAACTCAAGTAGTTTTCTCACGTATGTCGATGGAAAAACAGTCGTAGAGGAAAGTCAATTCACGATAGTTTTTTTTTTTTTTTTACACAGTGATCACCACTTATCAAGGCCCGCAAGCAACTCAGGGATAAGGGTTATTGCAAGTACATTACGTTAGTGTGGAGATTTGATGAAGTGTTTACTTAAGGGGGCGGTTCATTAGGAATTTGTTAACATTGGACTTGAAGACCTCCAAGTTGTAGTCCGGTGGGAAGCAGGCAGACGGAACAGAGTCCCACAGGCGTGCAGTTCTAAGAAAGAAGATTTGTTCATGGAATTCGCGTTTTTATTTAGGCACATATATAGAGTGGGGGGAAATTTTTAAGAATGGATTCAGCTAGACGGGTGTTTTTCGTGAAAGATTGGCGAGGGGGGACCAGAGATTGGATTTCAGACGAGCACCTGCCATGGAAATAACGATAAAACAAGGATAGGCTCGCAACGTCTCTTCTGTGGGAGAGAGGTTGCAGGGTAGAGAAAAGGGCATCCCTCACTAAGCCACGAAGTTTATTTTGTACTCTGTCAAGGCAGGATAGGCTGTTTTTAGCGGCTCCTGCCCAAATATGGCAACAGTATTCCATCCTTGGACGTAATTGGCTTTTATATAGATAGTTTTCGGTGTTGCGAGCCATTAATATAACCTGGTAGTTAAGGAGCGTTTGCTTAGAGAAACCAATTGCTTCACACATTTTCATAGTTGAATAAAAAAATAAACTGTTGCAATAACCAGCGTATTTTTATCGCTTGTTAATATTTGCAAGCAGTGATATACATCAAGGGATGAAGAAGTTATGTTTTTATTTAATTTCTTTATATTTTATTCTTTTGCGACAATTTTTGAATGAATTCAATTATTTATACGAAAGTGTAGTTTTATCTAAATGCTAGTGGGGAATATTTTTCCCTTTTACCAATTTGGTACCCCCAAATGGGGAGAGGGACGTATATGTTTTAAAAATATAATTTCCCACTGCCACGTGTTTCGACGTCTAGGTCTCGTCAGAGTGGATGAAGAAAATAGACATTAAAGCGCATGCTTTTAAACATTTGTCACTAAAACTTTTTAAAATACATATACCACATGTTATTTATTTTGTTTTGGGTGTTTTTCATGTGATAAGAAAGGGACAATTTCAGGAATCTTACTGCTATAAGATAGTTACGATATCATTCATGGGCAACGGAATATGCAATATTTCTTCCCAATACAGAACGTGCTGGCGAAAGATAATTATTTAAAAACGCATAATAAATATCGAGAGAAAAGCGGCGTTTTAAAAAATATTATAAAGTTTCACCTAGCAATTTAATAAACAAAATTAACCGTATAAATTAAAAATCCTATAAAAATAACGCAGTGAGTATTCTACGTCAGTCGCGCATGCGCCAAACGTTTTTAATCTTTTTCATTTCTTTATATATTTTATCATTTGTTGACAGTAATCGAGGTCAGACGTCAATCGTAGATAAGATTAACCAAATGGATCGATTGTTAATTGAAAGATGAAGAACTTCAGCGGAGGATGAATAATTATTATTATAATTAATCGGAAATAATTACATTTATCTACGTTTCAATTCGAAATCTCCTCTTTTCAACAGCATATTTAAACATACCATTTCAAAACATCGATCTCTATAAATAATTGTCTTGAGATGTCCTTTTCTCTTCCCTGCAACCTCTATCTCACAGAAGAGATGCTGCGAGTTTGTCTCTGCTGTATCGTTATTTTCATGGAAAATGTGCGACTGAGCTAAAGTATATGCCCCCCCCCCTTGCCAAACTTTCACAAGAAACACTCGTTTAGCTGTAAACACTACCGATAATCCCCCCTCTTTATCTGTGCCTAAACCTAAACGTAGATTCCATGAACAAAGCTTCTTTCTTAGAACTGCACGCCTGTGGAATTCTGTTCCATTTCCCTGCTTTCCAACTGACTACAATATGGTCGTCTTCAAGTCTAACGTAAACAAGTTCTTGATTTGCCGTTTCACTTGTTACAAAATTTACCGAATTTCCATTTACTAACGATTACGATATTGTCCAATTTCTACTGTACACTCTTTAACCCTTATCCTCGAGTGGGCTCTTGACCTTGATAAATGGTGATGCCTATGTAAAAAAAGCCATCATGTTGTAATCTGTATGGATGCAATCCCACAGTATCACATGTAATCTGCATTTACACAATCCCACGGTGTTTGTATCACAGACAGGAATTCTTTGAAACAGACCTCTCTTTGAAAATACTTCGCCTAACTCAGCACACCTAAAAGAAAGGTACGTACTTTCGCTGTAAAAGAAAATCTTTTTCCCCATGAAAGTTTTGCAATAAAGAACAATGTATTGGAGCTCAGCCAAGCATTATTTTAAGAAGTAACGATAATTTCGTTGATAAGTTGATTTTATTATTATTATTATTATTATTATTATTATTAATAATCTTGTTCACCCCGAAAACGCCTATTGGCACTTGGACGTGAGAAACTACTATTTGGTACCATGTCTCTAAAAGAGTATGTGAGAAAATGCGCGAGGTGTTTGTTTATATTACATTTTTAGGGGCAGGGGGCGATGACCGACCATCAAAGACTAGGTCTTACCGGTAGATACAATACAATGTGTAAATAAATAATTATGTTGGTAATTAGTTAGAAATTGATTATTTACGAGCAAGCTGGGAATAAACCCGTTGATATACTGTTCCATAGGTAATACACCCAAGGAATTTTCGTTTCGTTTTAGTACAGGTGGAGACTAAAAACACATCGCTGGCAGTTATTATATCTAAACGAGAGTTTGCTGTGAATGTTGTAAACTTCTGAGTCTTATTACAGTCAAGGAATCAAGAAACAGGAAGGTGATTTCAAGGTTTGGCAGTTTTAGGGGAAAAACTATTAGAGTAGAACATTTTCTAGCGTATAAAGGCCTCTATAGTTAAGGGGGTGATTTGGGTGCTGTACATATTTTTCTAGTATTGTTTTAAAATTCTTTAGTAAATTCTTTTTTTTTTTTTTTTAATTAAATATTATATTTGAAAAAATGCTGATATTTAATATTTAATTTCAGTTTCTACCAATTAATAATTTACTTTTCTTTTTTCCCCCTATGGTTGTACTCTTTATTCTTTATTGAATTACTTCTGAACCTATACTCTCGAAATCGTACCTTCATTCACCACTAAACCCCATCGCCCGATTAACCTAGACTCCGCCATTGATTTATCTTTTCATCAAAATCCTTTTCTCTAAAGTTCTTTTTTTATGGCGAAGGAAAAACATTTCTACATCGTAAACCCTTCCTTCCTTCTATCTTTTATTTTCCAATCCAAGCGTCTTGCCATATTTTAATGTTTGCTTTTGGTATAGTATATTCCCCTATAGATCGACCACCCCCATTCCCTCAACCCAAACCGAAGACAAGCATCCACCCATCTTCTCATCCTACCCCCGCGCTTTCATCCTCGATATCATCCTCCTCTACCTCATCCCCACTTTCCACAATTTCCCGCTTTTATTCTCTCTTCACTTATCCGCCATTAAGTTCGCAGCAATGGATCCATCATAAGATCCCCGAAATTCACGACGGGTGGGGGTTAACCCCTGCCCTACCACGGTCCGCTCAATCCTCAACCAAAAATCTAAGCCTTAATAACCCCTGGGGGCAAAGCACTTTTTTCACTTTGAGCAAGTCGGTCCGTGCCCCATCCCCTTTACACACTATTTCCTTACCCCAACTCATTTTTATCTCCCCCCTGCCAAACTGTCCTTGTAGCATTCTTTCTTTTTTCCTTTAAATTCACTTATCTTTGCCGCGATCCTCGTGTCTTCTATTCCCTATCTTTTCCGTCGTCCACATTTTCACCCTGTCTCGATTTCGATTCATCAGTAGGCCCGATTAATTAAGACAGTATTTCCCAACCTGTGAGCCACAAATTGGATCTAGCTGTGACACGTATACATCGATGATATATTTAGAAATATGCAAAATAAATGATATGGACACAAATAAATGCGGGTCAAGCGTGTCAGCGCAGTGCATACGTTAACAAACAATTTGTTTTATATTACAGTTTACCTTTTCTGACCTCGAGCAGTGGAAGAGAAATCCTTCTGGATTGAGGCAATATTTATTTTTGTACTAATCCAGAGTGCCCCTTTTAAGGGAGCTGTTTTTTCACATTAAAAATCGACCTTGTGTCTAAGTCTGCCTTTGTGGAGAGGCAAGTAAACGGGAAGAATTACCTAAAGTACTCGTCTGTAAGCAGAAACGACACATATTTAGCATGATAGTAAGAATGAGAACTAAAGTAGATTTAACACTAAGAAAGGCGGGATTTTCCAAAAATACTATGAGTAAGAACTTCTACAATACACATATATCATCTTAATGTTTGATGTATCTCAAAAAGAAAGATTATAAAAAAAAAACATGTTTTTACTTTCTTTAAGACCTCGACTTTAAAAAAAAAACTCACAGGCCTAAACACGGAAAAATGGAACCTGGTGTCATATCTATTCATTTTGACGTAAACAATAAAAAGCCACGCGATTTTTAAATTATCTCAACAATCCAATAAGTTACCAATTTCGTTATTTTTTACATACTTATTTTAAAAAATCTGAACAATATATAAACTAAAATAAAAAAAATACAATATAAATCATATTTTGCGCTGAACAAGCGTAATATTATGAGATGTTTTTTTGGGGGGGTGCTATTTAAGTTTATCTAGATATGAAGTAAGGGTATAAATATATTTCATTTTGCATTTCAATATTTGCCAATTTATAGGATTTTTCTCGATTTTTAGATGTAAAGATGTCGGAAAATATATTAAATTATAAAAAGATTACGATTTGTTTTTATCATTTATATTAGACAAATTTTAAATGTGAAATTTAAAAAAAAAATCGGAAATACTTTTTTAATATTTTTAATAACTGAATTTTACAAGGTTCCTGAAAAATGTTGTATAATTGTCTCTCAAAAGTCATTATGAATAATCATACCATCTTACTATGAATGACTAAAAAATAACAATTAAATCGATGCCGTTTTACGGAAATTTACGGAGATACCTCCATGGAAAACTCGTCCACGTAAATTGTCCCCAGAAAAATCGTCCACAGAAAACTCGATTGAGAACTCATTTTATGTCCGGTCTTGAAGGAGATATTGTTTTTTTGTGCTTTTTTTAACTATACCCCATCATATTAAAACAAAACAAACAATTTTTCTTGTTTACAGTTTTTTTAAAAAAATAGAATCGATTTTCTAAGTGTTCATTCCGACCTCGCTGGCTTAAATATAAACAACAACAAAAAATGAAATTTTAAAAAAATCAAGATAAACGGGAGTAAAGTTTCCGATTAAGTAGATTAACAAATTACTTTATTGATTACATTTTTCTTTATGATTGATTTAATAATTTTGAGGTAAAAAATAAAAACTAAAAATGACTTTAGGAGAGATTTTTAACACAAGGCCTTTCTCCCGCGAAAAAATGTTTCGCTTTTTATTTATTGGTAAATTACATTTTTGAAATTTTCTAATTTTTCATTGCATTTTATTATTTGAACAATATTTTTTGGAGTAATAAAAATAATAATAAACAAAGGAAAACACAGTGGACTGTTTAATTCTTCTTTTGAATTGTCCGGTACTTTTTGCTTGTTTTGGTTTTTGGTTTTAATTTTACTAATTTGTTTTTAAGTCTATTTGTTTTATTTTTGACGGAACAACAAACCATATTGATAATTGATAAAATTATATGTTATCGATCACTCTACTCTCGTTTATCAAGAATCTTTTCAATTTTATTTTTTTGTTGTTTATCGTTTTGTTTTTGAAAGAGATATAGTTTTTAATAAAGTCCCCGTCCTTAAAATATAGTTAAAAATTATTTTAAAAAAAACTATTGTTTGGGAGGGTGAGGCCTTTTTTCAAACTAAATCTCCGTTAGTATTGTCTTTAATTTTCTATGTTTGGGCGATTTGGAAGATCCCTTAAGATGTGATCCTCTCAGGCTGGACATTACTTCTTGTGCCCACGTAAAACTCGACGCTACCTTGTTTTTGTACTGAATAAACGGTCAAGAACAAGTTACACTACGAAAAACTTAATCAGCTTTTTTTTCTAAAACAACAGTAAATAAGATTAAATAATATAAAAAAAACAGCGTAAATAAATATAACTATTTAAAAAAAATTATGCGTTGTGAAGTCTGATTTTTGAACAAGATAAACACTTAAAAAAGTTAAACAACAAACAACTTACTCAGGAAGGTAAAATGAACACTTAGAAAATCAATCTTATCTTTTTGAAAACAACAGTAAATAAGTAAAAGTATTTCCTATAAAATACTATGGTGGTGTAGTTTTTGTCAAAACAGTATCCTCTCTAAGAACGCACATAAACTGTCTTTTACAATCGATGTGTATCCAATAATGAACTAGTTTTCTTACCTATCAAAAATGGACGAGATTCCTCTGGACGCGTTTATCACAGACGAGTTTTCCGTTTAAAAGTTTTCCGTTAAGTTTTCCGTGGACGAATCTTTCGTGTACCCGTTTTAAGCCAATGATCAAATAAAAATATATATTTAAAATCGAACATGAATAATGTTTTCTATGGTAAACTGATTTCTGTGAAGATCAGCTAGGTGCGTTGCCGCTCTGTCTCTTAATTCTAAAAATGTCCACATTTCACACCTCGCCGTAAGTTTATTTTAATCCATTGAAGTAGTAGGTGTACTTAGGAAAAAGGTGTGAAATTAACTGAAGATTTTTTTTTTCGGACAGAAGGTTGCAAAATGACTCAATGATTATAAAATTATGGTTTCATGAGGAAGATATTTTGGTAGTGGAAAAGAAGCAACATATAGAATGAAAACACAAAAGAAATAGATGTTTTTTCATAGTTCACACAAAAAATTATTTTGGAGTATTTTTTTCTAAAGACTATAATTACAAACAAGGTAATTAAATGCGCATTTATTTTTTAAGTTATGTAAATTTAAGTAATGTTTTCTATATATCGGGACACTTAAATAGGTCGAATTCTCTAAAAAATATTTAATGATTTTGTTTATATCAAGATTACATATGAGTTTAAGTGATATCTGAAATTTTAAAACTCGAATAACACATCTACAACTTGTTCAATAAAGTAAAGAAAAAACTTTTATCTCAGTCAATTTTTTAAAAAGTTGATGTTTTTGTTATATTTGTGATTATAATTCTTAAATTATTATATTCAAATTCAATATTAATAATATTAAATTATTAACTATAAACAGCAACATCCGTGACAATATTATTTTTGTGTTTTAAATAATTTTAAAGAGGTTATTTGATTTTAAATACAAGAAATCTTGAGTAACCGTGATCTTTCTCCTAGCATTTTGTTCAATTTTCGGTGTTGAAACGGGTATCAAAACTCCTAAAATGACCGTGTAATTAGCAAAAGTAAGAAATACTAACGAAATAGTGAAGCACCCTCCTCATCTTCTGAATGTGTTTCTAATTAATAGCGTTATTTTATCAGGGTACCTTAAATCGATGATTTATTAACATTTTAAATGTCGCATTGTTATAGAAATTAATGATTTATATTTTCTGGTATAAAGAAGAATTTAATAAAAGAATGAATATTACCTTTGTCAATATGCAAATTTTGATACTAAAAATACATTTTTATTCATTTAATTTCTGTTTTTTTTTTTTCAAATTGAAAAATACTATGTCTATAAAGAAAATTTAAAATATCATTTTGTAACCATATGTTTCGAAGGAAATACAATTATTTTAAAAATGGACTTTAGTTGACTTCATATAAAACATCATTTCACGTATTTCAAGAATATGTTTTTATTAATTTTTAACAAATGGGAGAACCCTTACAGTTAGTTGCTAACAGTAAGCGAAAGTTGCAAGTTTTATGTGACAGTTTTATATACCAAAATAAAATGTATTTTTATAATCATTCAAGTCAAGCGAAAGACCTTTTCTGTTGAACCAATTGTACTAAGATTTTTCCTATTTTTTCATGTATTATTTGACTGTTTTTCTTGTAATTACAAAAAATGTCGCCAATGTGATTATTTGTCATTTTGTAAGTTTTATTCGTTTTTTGCTGTGCAACTCCAATTTCCTGACTATTATATAGTGTAAAATGAAAAAAAAAATGATGATATGCACTTAAACCCTGATCATTCATCGCCAATCTAGTGTGGAAATTATGAGGGATTAATCTCATTTTACTATTTTATACTTGTATTTTTATTGGTGTGAAAAATAGTTTCATCTAAAATGACCCGAAGCATACTTTGTATGCGGATCTTCTCCACTAGATTAAGAGGAGAAATTATAATGTCGCGTTGCCTACTGAACGTAGCATACAGAAACAGACATAGACAGACACAGACGGACACACACACACACATACACACACACACACACACACACACACATATATATATATATATATATATATATATATATATATTGTAGATCGAAATTAGAATCTAGTAATCTATGTTTGATTTTTATATTAAAAATACCTCCAGGCAAGTTATGAAGTGATCTTCTATAATATAAATCTCATTTGTCTGTTAAAATGTATGCATTTATGTCTGTATGTATTAGTGATGGGACGATTCAACACTTTTACCCGATTCCGATCTAATCACCGATTCTGTTCTAAATTTCCGATTCCGATTCGATTCCCGATTTCGATGTTTTTAATATTTATAAATATTTAATTAGAGATTTGTTTTTAAATTATTACATAAACCCGTCCCCAGGATTTTCCGGGTATATTTTTTCTCAAATGTGTTCCTTGTAATGTATTGCAAATTGAAACACACAAAAAAGTTTATTTTGATTTGAAAGAAAGCCAAATTTTACCGGTTCGTCGTAGGTTTACAAAATGCTTCTTGAAAGTTTTCATAAATCGTTGGAAATTCGTAGTTAAAATGAAAAAAACTATGTAAGAATAAAATATTAAACACAACCCGCCTACTTTGTGACGAATGAAGGTCTAAATAATAATGTTACTATTTAGAAAACCATTTTTAACATGGATAGGGCGTTGGGCTTTATGAACTATTATGTGCCTTCCTTCTATGAATCTTTACATTTTATTTTAATTATATAAATTTGGTGGGTTATTGATAATCGATTTGCCAAAAAAAATACGAGATACAAATAGAAATAACAACTAGTGAGGTCTGTGAAAATTTCACAAGGGATTCATTCATACGTAATATATTGATGTCGGTATTCATGGTGTAAATAGACAGGCTCTGATATTAGTGTTACTTTCTATAAACTACAAAAGTATTTATTTAAGCTAACAAGGACGTCCGGTGTAGCCAGATCGTGAAGTACGCTAAAATAGTATATTTTAATTCTTGCAAATGTCATATATATTATTGTAGAGTTATTGTTCTATCTATTGTTATATATGATATTTTAAAAATAATAAAAAATATCCATATGACTTGTGCCAATCAGCTTGAGTTCCTTCAGCTATAATCGAAACTGAAACCAACATTTATGAAGAATTCTTGGTAAAATCATTTATATTAAAAAAAGTAGATAGCTTAAGAGGCATCAGCTATAATTTAAACCAAAGCTAAAACGTATGAAGAATTCTTGGTAAAATTATTTATTATAACACATAGGAATCCATTATAATTAAACAACAGTCATTCGGATGTAATCACGACACACAAAATAAATAACACACCCACTATTTTATTAGTATATAGCATCGTTTAAAAAAATCATAAAAGCCACGCTTTTTCCTACTACTAACCCTAAGTACGGGTGGCAATACAAAAGATATAGCAATTACAGGTGATTTTATGATTTTGCTGATCGGCCTTAGAATTAATGGTAGAAATTATTAACTGCTTTAAAAGTTATGATGTATCGAAATGGGATCAGTTTACATTATATTTATATGCACAACTGAACACCAGATTCTAAATTTTAATATAACATTTCAGTGTGCTCACACATAATCGCCTAAAATGTAGAATAGCATATGCTTTCTGTACTTTAAATGTAAATAAATTATTTTTTAATTTACCAAACTTATCAAGGTTTTCTCTTCCAAAGTTTTAATAAACTTGTGAGATTTTCATTTATATGTTCATTTGCGCCCAAGCAGAAGAAAATGTAAGGAAACATAAAATATTTCAAAGGTAGTAGTGATCAGACAAAACCAGCACTAGAAAAAAAATTCCAAACATGTTTAATCTTTGATATTAAAGTGTGAAGGCTCTAATAGGCACTATATCGCCATTTTTCAAATAGGAGCGAAAATCTTTTTTTTGTTTTTAAATCGGTGATATTGCATAGTTATGTGAACTCCACAATATTTACTTTGCTTACAATAAGAAAAACTAATAAAAACAAATTAAATGTTTGAAGAGTCAACATCTGGAAGTGGAGTTTCAAATATGCTTGGAATAACAATTGCCACATCCTCGAAGACTTCCTTTTGTCCAAAGAGGTGCCATAAAACATTAATTATTTCAGAAGAAGCCGATGACAGACACTGCAAGGTACAGCTGGCGCCACTGAAATCCCCCCTGCCGCCAAGAACATTGAACACTTTTTAAACATAATATGAACTCCCTCAGATGTGGGCACATAGACATTTTATCGAACAGATGCAGCACGATAACAAAGGGAATATGCAAGTTATCTCTGAATAAATAACCAATAAATATAACAAATTAAACTCTGCTAATCAATGTAAAATCTGTAAATGAGATTTATAATTAATTCTGGGGCCCTTCTAACTTTTATGTTATAAAGTATATAGTATCAGGCCTGATCGAATGGTTAATTGTAGATATAGACGGATTCATACCATCAAAGAAATTACAACAAAAACCAAACAGCCAGCCATGGTTCTCCCCAGAATGTGCTGCTGCCATTGTGCACATACATCACTCTTTCCATAGCTACCAACGAAATAGATGTACCGAGACTAAAGCTGCTTTCAGGAATCCCATCAACCATTGTAAAAGTGTAATAAAAATGTAAGATAGCTATATGCTCAGTCCATGTAATCCAAAGTAGCTGAGCAGCGGCTTAGTTTCAACCAGTTATGTCAAATACCAAACAGGTTCCTGAACAGAAGCCTGCGTTCTATCCCAACCAAAATCAATGGACCAGAGGTCATCTCGTCAGCATCAGACAAATCCAAACAATTTTCCAAGAACTTTGCAGCTAATTCTACCGTATGCGACGAAGGCCATCAACTCCTCGCATTTCTTCCTATAACAGACAACACGCTATGCAACATACACATATCTGTGCGTGCTGTCGCCAAGCTAATCAAAAACCTTGATTTCAGTAAAGCAACTTGCCCTGATATCATTCCAATTGTAGTGCTAAAAAGCTTCAACAAGAATTGCGGCATACTTACAAAACTATTTTAGCGTTGCTTTAGGAAGTGCTTCCCAACACCCGGGGAAACCTCCTGAGTATGTCCCGTATTTAAGTATGCAGTACAGACCAATAAACCTCCTGTGTGTCATGAGTAAGTTGCTGGAATCCATATAAAATTAAGAAGTAGTCAACCACCTCAGCAGAATTAACTTTCCGTTCTGCTAGATCTACAGCAGATGTGATAACATTTATATCTCATAGGATTAGTGAATCTCTCGACAAAGGCTTCCGTTCTAGGGCAATTACTCTTGACACATTAAAGACATTCGATAATGTATGGCAAAAAGGCCTACTTCACAAGATTTCCAGCTACGGTATAACTGGAAATGTTTTCTCAGTTATTAAATCATTTCTCTCTGATAGGCTCATAAGAGTAGTGGTTGATGGGTAGAAATCAGAGGCCCACAGTATAAATACTGGAGTTCCTCAGAGGTCTATCTACATCAATGATCTCCCAAATCACATACTTCAATCATTCGTTGACATCTATGCTGATGTCACGACCATCTCTGGCACCACATCAAAGGCTGTGAATGGCAAAATTCTCTCTGATTCTCTATCCTCTAATCACGAGGGTGTGGTACAGTGGGGGAAGAGGTGGCTGGTTACTTTTGATGCCTCTAAAACAAAGCTCCTATCTTTACAACATCAACGCTCTGATCTCTATCTGGCATCAATTGCAATGGATGGCTCTCGTCTTGGGGAGGCACCATGTGTTGACAAGCTGCTGAGATTACCCTTTACTCCTGATCTGAAATAGAACACGTACATCAAATCTCTTGGCAAGGTAGTTTGAAAAATGGTAGGATCCTTCTACCGTTCCAGAAGATATCTCAATCCTGATACAATTCTCTATCTATATAAAAGCCAAGTACGTCAATGATTGAGTACTACTGCCACATCTGGGCAGGAGCTGCTAAAAACAGCATATCCTGCCTTGACAGAGTACAAAATCGACTTCGTGGCTTAGTGGGGCGTGCCATTTTTCTCTTCCCTTCAACCTCTCTCCCACTGGAGAGACGTTTCGAGCCTGTCTTTATTTTATCGTTATTCCATGGCAAGTGGTCGTCTGAGCACCAGTCTTTGGTTCTATCTCGCCAATCTTTCACGAAAAACACCCTCCATGCTGAAACCACTGTCAATAATTTCCCCCACTCTTTATCTGTGCCTAAATCAAAACGTAGATTCCATGAACAAAGTTTCTTTCTTAGAAAGCACGCCTGTGGAACTCTCTTCCGTTGGCCTGTTTCCCACCTGACGATAACTTGGATGTCTTCAAGTCCAACATAAAAAAAATTGCAGATAAACCACCCCCTTAAGTAAGATACTTTATCAAATCTCCATTACTAACAATTACTACGATAGTACCCCATTGATTACTGTACACGCAATAACTCTTGTCCCCCGAGTGGCTTCCGGGCCTTGATAAATGATGACTACATGTAAAAAAAAAACCAAAACACCTTTACAACATAGTAAGAAAGAAAAAGAGAAAAGAAGCAAAATGTTACAAAATACTGACGATGGAGAAATATATTTAAATTTTAAATTTCGAACAAAAAAAGTATTTGGTTATTTTCGTAATATTACGTTGTAATTTAGCTTTCAAGCGAATATTTTGGCACATATTTTATTTTATTCAAATTAAATCAACGCTTCTATGACGAAACTCCACCCCTGACATTTTATGTAATATAAAATGCAAAATGTATATTCTGTATCTGTCTTAAGCTAACACAATAATATTATTCCATTGCTTGTACTATCAGGGCTCAATCCTTTTAACTATTCTAGTTTAGATTAGTCTACGATTTTTAAAAGAACAATCGAAGGTAAAGTACCTGTTCTGCTTCAATTATATTGTTCTGCAATGAATGACCTCCATTTTAGATAATGATTTAGTACTTGTTCTGTTGTTCTGATGTAATCTTGTACACTTTAACAAACGTAGATCCATCACGTTGTAGACTCAGTCGCAAACGAACATTAAACGAGAACTAGCTTGAATAATTCTTTTGTAACAACACCATTTATTTCTTCATTCTAACGTGGGGGTTTCTTGCATCCGTGACGTCATTCATCTTCTTATGTGATTCCTGTCCTTTTTACAGGATTTTTATTTTTCGTTACCGTGACGTTATTTTGAACGTGGCTTAATATTTGCATACACGCATCCGCTGTTGCGTTACACTTGCTTGTTTCCCGATCACTACACTGAATTATCTAAACCTATATTTTCATACGGATTGTTTTACAAGTAGCATAAATAAATTTACAATGCACAACAAAAGAAGAAATTGCCTAAGTAATTCTGCTTTGAAATTCAGATCGAATAAGAACCTGAATTTAAACAAACTAAATAAACCTTTGTATAACTTGTATTCCATTACCTCTTTCGCACAGAAGACATGTTGCTTGCTTCTCTCGCCAGTATATTATTGGTGATAGGTCCTCAAATGTGCCCTGATCCTTATACAGCGTAGTACACTCATGTTTACACAGGAGATCAACGCGTTGTATGCGAAGTACGTCGCAAAGAAGACCGAGACAAAGAAGTATACCAACTCACTTTCACGTAACAACGTTATGAATTACCTCATTCTCCTGCCAAGCGTTACTTCTCATTACGACTGTGACGGCCGTAACGGGATAGTCTCCTCGAACGTGTTATCGAACGAGCTCAACATCTCTAATCTGATCGTGTTCTCCCGCGTGCTCGCTTCTTTTTATAGTGTTCTTAGTCCTTGCCGTGACGTCATTTCGCATTTTGCATATAGCTGTCCGCACTATGTTACACTTTGTAATCCATATAAAACTTTCGCAACAAGAACTCATCTGGTTCAAATCAGATTTTTCTTTCTTTATCTTTCTTTCTTTCTCCCTCTCTCTCTTTCTTTCTCTCTCTCTCTCTCTCTCTCTATCTATCTCAATCTCGCACTCTGTATTTTTCTCCAACTTCTTTTTGCTTATATCCACCTGTACTTGTTTAATATGGCTACGTTTCTAAAATAAATGAAGCTGTTTATTCACGTTTATGATTTTTCTATTGGGAGATTGCTTACTTGCATATTTTATTATTTCGATGGATATTCTCATCATATGACACACCGGTTCCCGCTGGATCACCAAGATTAAGAAACGTTAACCTAGTCAGTACTAAATGGGTGACCATTTGGGACTTCCAGGTGGTGCATCACTCTCCGCTTATCTCGGCATTGTTTCCAGTCGTCCTGGACTTCTTCTTGCTACTGGACCAAAACAGTGCCGATTCAGAGGTGTGGTTGGAATTTGTGCAACCATTGCCTCGAAGTTACACGCGCAGCTGCCCTTACAGATGGTATTCTTCGTCTTTCGAAACTAAACGGAAGCATCGACATCGATATTCACACCCTGGTTTGTATTTTCACAACGTATCGGCCGATGTAATCATCAACCTTCTTTACATACAACTTTTTCACTGGTAATTTTCATTGAATTTTAACATCTAGGAATATTGAACGACGAACTGTATTGTTTATTTTATCAAAAAATCTTTATTTTCTTCTGTTAACGTTTAATGCATTTTATATAATTCTTAATTATAAGAACCCTTCGGAAGAGTATAAGTTAGACCACTTTGTATTAAATGCATAGATTAATTAGCGTCTACTAGTCTTTCGCTCCTGGACAGGTTTCAAAAGAATGTCACCAACTTGGTAGGCCCTGAACTGTCATCTAAGCTTCAGCCTTTGTCTAATCGACGAAGTCTTGCACCCTTCTGCCTGTTCTGCAAATATTTTAATGACGAATGCTTCGACGAACTACAATCCCTTGTACCCCCTCGTCCTAAACAATCTGGAAAAACCGGGCAAGCAACAAGATCTCACACCTCACACAGTAGAGATGCCTAGATGTAAAAAGGCGTTCTACTCTAATATTTTCTTCCCCAGAACTGCAGGAATTTGGAACTCCCTCCCGGAGTCCTGCTTTCCCGACTGTGCTGATATGCAGAAGTTCAACTGTAATGTGAACAAACATCTTGCTGCTCAACTCTCTACATAATATCCCTGCAATTTATGCCCCCGATAGTAGCCCGCTACATTAAAATGCCACTGTGGCTTATTTGGGGGCGAAAATGTAATTTTAAAAAAAAAGCGTATACTGATGGCAACCTTCTGTATAATGGGACAAGTGCGTTCTGAATCTCGTTTGATGCGCTGCAGCGCCTGCTGTGGCAAGAATTCGAAACTTTCCGGATGCACGCTTGGACAGCTGATGAGGGGACCTATGTTGGGACAGACCAGGGTGTCCTTCTGGGCGTAGCAGACAAATTGCGATGGAAAGGCAAG
The DNA here is from genome assembly GCF_053919585.1 of Euprymna scolopes. Lineage (NCBI taxonomy): Eukaryota > Metazoa > Mollusca > Cephalopoda > Sepiida > Sepiolidae > Euprymna > Euprymna scolopes. Next base: position 86,146,248 of record NC_136492.1, on the reverse strand, counting down.
CAAACAGGGCCGAAGCTAGCGTAGCTGCATGAGCTGTCGAAATTCAAGAGAACAAAATATTAATCGATTTAATTTTACAACTTCTACCTCTCCTTCACTAGGTGTATCAGAATTTTTGTAGGAATTTTTGACACCCCTAACACCAAACTACGAATAAAATATAAACATCTCGTAATTTCTCTGTTAAAAGTGAGTTGTTTATTTTCTTTATGGATTAATAATAAACTTTTAAACTTGTTTTAAAAGTAATAGAAATATTTTTTTAAAACAGTAATGAATTTTCTGAACTCAATATTTTTCAATTTTTAAATTTAAAAAAATCTATCAAAATTTTTCTATTGATTCTATTTTTACGATATTTTCAGGGTCAATGTGAAATGTTATGCTCTTTCCAATAAACAGAATATAATATTTTAGACAAACGTTGTTTTTTTTTTATTCACGCCCCCCCCCATTTTCACGTGTCTATTAAAAAGTAAATAATTAATTTACTCACCGAAAAGTTAATAATTAATTTACTCACAAATTGAAAGGAAAAGGTCAATAAATAATATATTCAAATTTAAAACAAAATAAATGTAGTGTTTTTTAGAATTTTACCTTTAAAGTTTGAAGTTTAAAACCTTTTTTTTTAAACCGTTATTTGGTTTTTCTTTTTTTTTATTGGAACCTTGGTCCTTGCTCCTTTAATTGAAAAAAAATTAGGGCTTGAATTACATTTTTGGAGGAGTTATAAGCTTGGAAAGACAAGGGGTCGAATAATTCACGCCTCCCATTTTGAAATGTCTATTAAAAAGTAAATAATTAATTTATGTACCAAAGTGTTATATATAACATATCGAAGAGAAAAGGTCAATAAATAATATATTCAAATTTAAAACAAAAAAAGTACTGTTTTTTAGAAATTTACCTGTAAAGTCCGAAGTTTAAAACCTTTTTTTTTTAAAAAAAACACGTTGCTTTTTATGTTTTTCGTTTTTGTAATGAAACCTTGCTCCTTTAATTGAAAAAAAATTAGGGCTTGAATCACATTTTTCGAGGAGTTATAAGCTTGGAAAGATGGGGTGGAATTATTCACTATTTTCACGAAATTTCTGACACAGTTACTCCTGCACCTATCAACACTACCGTTTCCCGCTTGTAAAACCCACTTAACTGTGACATTTTACTTCATTCCCATTACAATTTTTTAATTATAACGCTAATTATATATTGATTATTATATTGTACTCAATATATAGTAATGATTAGAAAAATTTAAAAGAATATTTGGATGCCAACAACTAGACTCGAAACAAAACATTTATTGTTTATTATTATTTTATTATTATCATTTATTATTTGTGCGTTACCGCCTGAGCTAAAATAAGACGAATTTTAAAACTTATGCATACGTAGAAGCAGCAGGTTTACTCAACTTAGGCTTGCAATTTATTTTTATAATTTTAGTAGCTTAGTTATTTTACTGGTTAAGACCCAACTCAATTTTGTTCATATGTCTAAATCCACTATAAAGTGTCAAGTTAAAATCTGTAGATTAAAATTTGACAGAGGAGTTTGGTTGAGACCATTATGTACACAAAGAGAATACAAAGGTGATCATATATATATATATATATATATATATATATATAAATATATATATATATATATATATATATATATATATATATATATATATATATATATATATATATATATATATATATATGAATGTGTGTATGTGTCTGTGTACGGATATATATTAGATGCACGTGCGCTATCGAATAAGATCATACTTTTGTGCAGGCATTCAATATTGTCGTAGACTTTTTAAAATTAAGCACGTTATTGCTATACATCGTATGAGATGACTTACCAATATGTTGGATTTCAGGTCCAAACGAACAACTACAGCAGGAATTGGAATACCCCCTACTAAATTCTGATTGTCACAGCTGATGGATTTTAAAAATACAATCGAGGCATGAAGACAATTGGGAAGAACGATATGTAATAAAATTCTGTTGGAGAAAATATCACGGAAAATATGGAATGCTTTATACTGCTTTTAGACCATCTTTCCTGAGTAAAAAAGTCATAACACCTGTGCTAATTGACCAAGTAAATCATTTTATTTTTAAGGTACGCCTTGTGTCTATCGAGATATTACATGCCCAATTAGATGCCGGTGTGGGTGTTGTACACACACTTTCGTGAGGAACTGAAAATGAGTAAGATTTTCGCGAGGTTTTTCCCAATGCGCAAGTCCATCCTTGTCACAGACTTATGATTAAGATGGGCGCCAACACATTTTCCCGCCCTCACTATATTCAAACTTGATCATTATGATTGTAATTATATTTAAAACTCAAGGAAACACCCTACAATTTTCCTAATGGAAAATTTTAGATGATAGGCTATGTATAGGGCCATTAACACACTCATACAAGAGCTCTTTCATGAGGTGTTCCAGAAGTTGTTGAAACTGGACAACATGTTAGTTGCAACCGATGAAGATTTCTTCGAAGCGGACTAGGGTTTTTTGTTTGTACTGTCAATAAAAGTGTCTAGACGAAAATAATTTGGAAAATTTTTTGAGGTACATCGTATCTATCTACCCTCTCTCGCTCTTTATATATATATATATATATATACATATATATATATATATATATATATATATATATATATATATATATATATATATATAGGAGGCTGTAATATTTTCGCAAAAATCGAGATATCTTAATATAAAATGAGAAAATCATACTATTTATTTTTCTTATGCTTTACAATTGTTTCATAATCACTTGAAGAATTTTAAATATTGTATCATTTAAACATATTTCAAAATAACTACTCTTCAGACGGCAAAATACATTAGTCGTCCGTATACGAATAGTTTAAGAGTAATAATCTGTAGATTAAAATTGAAGAGACGTACGTTGACACCCCACTTATAATTTCTCCTTTTTATTTTTGATAGTCATCGTATTTATAAGGTTGTTGCATTAGTTCCCGCCGGTTTTTTTAAAGATAATCAATGAATTTTAATAGCAAAAGTAATTTCGTGTGGGACCCAAGCTCCGAGTCTTTTTCTGAATCCTATCAACTGAAGGTGGCGTGGATTTGTCGGAAAATCACACTTCGTCTTTTCACGCAATTCTCTACATGTCTGATAGGAGTCTTCCTTCAAATAAACCCTGAGTGTTTGAATCTAGTTAACCAATCTCGAACAGTTCTTTCAACTATAGCATGTTTTTCATATACAGCACAAGTATCCTTGCTCACTTCACTTTCTCACTGGCCTTTGCTGAAAGGCGAAAAGAAGGTGTCGAAAATGTGATTGCTTATCTACTTTACAATCCATGTGATGGTTCTGAAAAACGAGGAAAATTATATGAAGAAAAAAAGGTTACCTTTATCTTGAATACGTGCCTGAACTTATGCAACAACGTGATATTGATCTCTCCATGTTCATATTTCTATATTTTAAATGATATTTCAAGCAATTTTCTATTGTAATATTAATTTAAAATATTTTATTGTTTGTTTTTATTTTAATAATAATTTTCCTACCTAATTTATTTATTTAATTGATTTAATGATCAAATACTCCTCTCCCCATTCAAATCCTAGTTTGTACCTCGAATTTTCTCTATATCTTCCTCAAAACTCTGAATCTCTTGACCGCATTCAATGCAATTACTGAATTCATCTCAATGAAGTCCAATTCACTGCAATTACTGAATCTGTCTCAATGAATTTCAATTAATTATTTTTTTAACTTTTGAAATCACGTCTCTATAATAATATATATGAAATCTGGACGAATAATAATACCATATTAAAGCGAATTTTACGCCTGGGAAAAGTGGGCGACCTTTCCCGGATATTTTAGATGCTAAATAACTATAAACAATGTAAACTTTCTAGAGTTTACTTAGCCATTCCCTTAGTAAAACGCTTGATGAGTTAAATTCTTTTCGCACTTGCTAAATACCTGTACACCTCCTCTCAGTGAGTTCACAGTTGATTATTAAAATATTGAAAATGCGATGCACTTTTCCCGGTTTCGCTTGCGCTGGGTTGACCCTTTAGATGTCTGGTCATCGTCCTCAGAAATAATTGATTTTTGAAAAATATAGATTGAAATGTTGTTACAAAATATCTATGAAATGTCAACAGTTGGAACTTTAATATTCTACCAATATTTATTTATTCTCGATTTTAAAAGCGTTCAAATAAAAAAAATAAGCTGAAAAATGAAGGAAATGTAAACGTGTTAAAAGTGATTACTGTACATTAAATCTTAAACCCGTGATATTAAAATAGTTTTAATTTCCGCCTCGTAGAATCTGTTTTCCTAAAAGTTTAATGCATAACCTTGGAATAATAATAATAATAATAATAATAATAATAATAATAATAATAATAATAATAATATCTGTATATCAATTTATTTTACAGTAAAACAAATCAATATATTAACCGGTAAAAACTGTATAATTTGGAGAAAACATATGGACTCATTTTTATAGTGATCACAAAGAATATTTAACACATTACCCTCTTATAGTATGCGAACATCACAAGTGGATTTAGCTGTCACTTGAAAATGTTTAACTCATCAGATCCCAAATTAAAAGTTTATATGTTAAGAATCGGCATCGGCTAATTAATAAGGAATTAGGAATAGACAGAGAATGAGCGATGTCGTACTTAGCGCCAATATGGCGATAAGGCATGAGATTCACTCAGGCGAGGTACTTCTCGGTATGTTTGGAATGTTCGGAAGTGTTTATATACCCTAGTTCCCACAACAGCAGTCCCAAACATTTTCGCACCGTAAAATGCTGATAATACATGTTGTGTTTCGGGTGGACAATTACCGACCCCGAGCGGAAAATAATCTTATTATAATTAGTGGGGGGGGGGCGAATTTTCTCAACCTACCCGACCTCTGATACATTATATATATATATATATATATATATATATATATATATATATATATATATATATATATATATATATAACACGGAAATTACATAATTGTCGATGCAATAATTTATTTCAACCTTATGGTATTTTCAAGCATCTAAACTAGACAATTACATTTTTGATACTCATTGTCTAGTTTAGATGCTTGAAAATACCATAAGGTTGAAAAAAATTATTTGCATTGACAATTATGTAATTTCCGTGTTATATTTTTATGTGATTGCTCTGTTTACCCCATTGAGCTCTCATACCCGGATTTCCTCCTGGAATTATTCCATTATAACACTATATATATATATATATATATATATATATATATATATATATATATATATATATATATATATATATATATATATAGTAATTTATAAAATATATATGGCGATTAAGCTACACCGAATATTCGGCGTTTCATCCACTCTAGGGCTCCTCCAGCTTATGAGGAGTCCTAGAGTGGATGAAACGCCGAATATTCAGTGTAGCTTAATCACCATATATATTTTATAAATTACTAACTAGCTCTACCTACATATTGAACACTTTTGAAGTAAATACTTAAAGTTTACGCATAAATCTATGCTTCCGTATATTAATTTTATGTGAGTAAATTAAGTAGTTATATATATATATATATATATATATATATATATATATATATATATATATATATATATATATATATATATATATACATTTCCTAAAAAATAATTCTGTCAATTTTCGGTCTACAGACTAGAGATTTGACATAAAAGGATATGAGATTTGGAAAAATCGTTTTAATCGGATTTCGGCCCAAAATTTGGCTGTCAAGGTGTCAAAGTTAAACGATTTGACATTTGAAAACTCTACCAAACTCCACCGTCAATTTTGGGCCAAAACACTTGAAATGTTAGATGTAGGTTACTTGGACATGGATCTAACTTTATAATTCAAGTAAAGCTAAGAAAAAAATGTAAAGACGTCAAAAGCCAATTTTTGGTCCAAACACTTTAAATCTTATTTAACAGGTAATAGACATACGGCAAGGATTTTAATATGTTTTGGTGCAAAGAGTGTGCTGGCAACAGGTCTTAGCTGAAAGAGTTGACCTTTGCAGATTCTACCAAACCCCGACTCTACCCAATTCCTCAGTCAATTTTCGTTCTAGACACTTGAAGTTTAAAATGTAGGTAACGTGAGCATAGGTGAAACATTTTATTTTGCTTTGAAACAAAAACAATTAATGTAAAAGGGTCAAAATTGGGGCCTCTGCTGTCTCTACGAAATTGCTCAGACATTTTTTGTTCAAACATTTGCAATTTTACATTTTACATACATAAAAGTATATTCACTCATAGGGCAAGTTATGAAAAGTATAAAGGGCTCGAGCAAATTATGGTAGAAATGAAAGTAGTAAATGAGGTTGATGTTGAGAGTAATAATAAATTAATAGAAAATAATTTTGGGTTTGAGTTTAATAGTGAATTAATAGTAAATAAGCTTGCAATTGAAAAAATAGTAAATAATAGCAAATAATTTGGGGTTTGAAATTAATAGTGGATTAATAGTAAATAAGTTTGGAGTTGGGAAAATCTATAACTATAAATGCGAAAATGTGTGTATGTATGTATGTATGTATGTATGTATGTATGTGTGTGTGTGTTCGCTTTTTCTGTATGTTCGCGAAAGTTTTTTTTTTCCAACACCTTCTCGCGGGGCTAGCTCCTTTTTAAAACTTTTTATATTGCGCAAATATCATAATATGTACAAGCTAACAACGAGGGTCGGCCGTCGGTTTAATTTGCCCGACTTTCAGAAGTTAAATATTCAACATTTTTCGATTGTCGCGTGTTGCTTTCACTTTTCACTATGAGTTGAACTGGATGTAAACGTCGCAGTCAACTATCCCGCAGTAAACTATTTGACCTCATTAAAAACTGCGGTGTTTGGCATTCCCTTTTTAATCGCTCTTATATTGCTAAAGTTGCCGTAGCGCAGGTGCTCAGGCTCAGCCTATGGGCCTCGAGCGCTGGGTTCCAGCCTACCTCTCACCATGCCCCCCTATTTTTTCAATTTTTAAAATCGCTGTTTTAATCCATTTTTTTAAATATTTAAACAGGGTTAAGTTTCCTTTTTGTACTTCTTTACCCCCCCACCCCAACACACACACATACACGCACCTGTGCAAGGCCGGGCGCCACCCGCTATTCTATATATATAAAAGCGAAAATGTGTGTGTATGTATGTTGGCTTTTTGTTTATCTTCAAAATGCTTTTTTCCGGCGGGTTCTTGAGGCCGTCGATCATTTTACAAACATTTTATATGCTGTCTAAATGATAATATCTACGGCTTAACAACGGTGAGTGCGTGTTACATTTGCCCGACTTTGAAACGTTAAATATTCGACACTTTGGGATTGCCGCATATTGCATTCGTTTTTTCGTTATAAAAAAAGCGAAACTCGATTCGAATCCCTGCCCCACGGCCAGTGGTCTCTAGAAAGCGATGTAACGTTTGGTCAATGTCGGCTTACCGTCGTCATATCAGACGGTTGTTTTCTTTTCAAGACGAGTCACTCCCCTAATAAACGGGGGAGCTGTTTTACCAAAAAGTTAGGTACAAACAAACAAACCGGGTTATTGACTTCATTTAAAATTGTACCGCAGAAAATGTTAACTGCTGAATAGCTATTACTTACGTCGTCATAACGCTCGCATAAAATGTTAACTCTTTGACTTCCACTTGACGTCATTAAGTGCGGGCACCTGTTATTCTCTTCTTACTTAAATAAATTCAAACATCTTTCATTAAACAGTCTTGCTGGCGGAGCGGTAAATGTGTCAGGTTTTTTTTTCACATTTTGTTTTCCAACTTCGCCTCAGGGCTTCGGGTTCGATCATACCAACTTACCAACCCTTTTTAAACCCCCTCCCGCTGGTTTTCTTTTTGATTTAAGAGCCCACACGCCTCGAAACATCCGGGCAACGCCGAGTACCCCCGCTAAGAGTAACTAAATAACAAATAATAATGGGTTCGAGATTAATAGTTTATTATTAGTAAATATGTTTTGATTTGAGAACAATAGTAATTTAATAGCAAATAATTTTGGGTTTGAAATTAATAGTGAATTAATAGTAAAAATGTTTGCTATTGAAAAAATACTAAATTAATAGCAAATAATTTTGGGTTTGAGATCAATAGTGAATTAATCACTCTATCTATCTATCTATCTATCTATCTATCTATCTATACAAGCGAAAATATATGTATGTGTGTGTCTGTGTACATTTGCCTACTAAATAACGCTGTCAATTTTTGGTTTACACACTCGGGATTTGACATAAGGGGTATTGAGATTTGGCAATTTTTTATCGGGTTTTGGCTGGTATGGGGTCAAATTCAAAGAATTGACCTTTGAAAACTCTACGAAACTTCTCCGCCAATTTTGGCTCTAAACACTAAAAATTGTAGTTATATGTTATTTGGACATGGATATAACTTTATTTGATTTGAGCCTGAATCTATAAATGCTAAGGGGTTATAATTAGGATCAAAGTCAAAAATTGTCCTCTGCAGTCACTACCAAATTTCTCAGCCAAATTTTGGGCTAAACATTGAAATTTTACATAAAGCGTATTAAGACATTTTGATCATTTATTTTTGCTGATAATTTAGCTTCCTATGAGTCAAAGTATAAAAAATTTGACTTTGTGTTCTCTCACAAACTATGAAGCCAATGTCGGGGCTAAAAATTTGAAATTTTACTGGAGAGTATTCTGACATGCATCAACCTTTGAAATCAGTTTCTGGGCGAAAATTTCGCTGTCAAGAGGCCCAGCTTGAAACACTTGACGTTTGCAGACTCTACCAAACTCCTTAGCCAATTTTGGGTCTTAAAACTTTACATTTTAGATATAGGTTACTTGGACATGGGTTAAACATTTTAATTTTATTAGATACCACATCAATTAATGTTAAAGGATCAGAATTAGAGTCATAGTTAAAATGATTTGCCCCCTACGGTCTCCACAAAATTACTTACTCAATTTCTGGTCTAAACATTTGAAATTTTACATAAAAAGTATTCAGATATAAGGCAAGTTTTTTTAATTGGTTGCGGTCAAATACTTGAGCTGCCAAGGGGGCAAAGATAAAAAGATGTGACCATTGGTGTGTCTAGCATACTATCCAGCCAAAATTGTGTTTTAATATATTTAAATTTTATAAATAACAGGTATTCAGACATGCGGCAAGCATTTAATCATTGTTTGGGCGCAAGTTTGGCTGCAACAAGGTCAAAGTTAAACGAGTTTACCTTTGAAAAAACTATCAAACTCGTCCGCCAATTTTGGCCCAAAAGACTTGAAACTTTATTTCTACTTAACCTGGTCAAAACATGTATTTTGTTTGTAGACATGAATAAGAAATGTTAAGGGGTCAAAATTGTGGTCCATGTGTTAAAAAAATGGAGAAATTTCTCAGAAAAGTTTGGGTCTAAACATTTAAAATCTTATATAAAGTTTATTCGCGCGTAGGGCAAGTTATGAACAGTGCACAGAGCTTGAGTTAAGCCGGATAGTATATATATATATATATATATATATATATATATATATATATATATATATATATATATATATATATATATATAAGTGAAAATGTGTGTGTGTATTTGTCTGTGTACATTTCCCTACACAATAACTTTGTAAATTTTCGGTTTACGTACTCGAAATTTGACATGCGGGGTATTGAGATTTTGGTAATCTTTTATATCTGGTTTCGCCAGAAATTTTGCTGTTAAGGGGTCAGAGTTCAACGATTTTACTTTTTGGTATAACCATTTGAAATGTTACATGAAGTTTATTCAGACATAGTTCAAGCTTTTTAATCGGTTTTTAGCCGAAACGTTGGTAGCCAAGGTGTGAAAGTCCAAAGGATTTTAACTTTGCGATCTCTTGCAAACTATTACGCCAATTTTCGGTCTAAACCTTGAAATTTTACATAAAGGGTTATCTACCATGTATCAAGCTTTTTAATAAGTTTTTGGGCGAACATTTTGTCTGCAAAGATGTCAGAATTTAAATAGTTTACCATTGCAGGCTCTACAAGATTCCTCCGCCAGTTTTGGGTCTAAACCCTTAAAATTTTAGATGAAAGTTACTTGGGCATATATCAAGCATTTTAATTTTATTTCAGCGCAAAACAGACATGCTAAAGGCTCAACATTCGGGTCAAAGTAAAAAAAAAAAAATGACCGCTTTTTCATATATCCCGAGGGACTGTTTCGAAATATTTCAACGACGCTTCTTGTATTCTATTGTAGATAATTCTCATGATTACTAAAGATGTCTTCAATTATTTCACTTTCATGCTACACAGTCAATAATAAAACTTTCAGCCGTTTTATCAATGTGGTACTTCATATCATGCAACACATATTACGGCTTTTGTCCTAACCTTTAAGTTACATGTTGACAGACATTGCGATGTTTAAAGCTTGACAACTACCTCTGATAGATCCCAACTGAAACGTCTTCTCTTTCACGTGTCGTTTATTTCATAATTAACATTATTTGCTGCATGCTAATCAACTCACCTGCTATTTTTCAAATTTAACACTATTTATTAGCCTTTCCTTGCGATTAGAGATGTAAACTTTTATTTTATTTTCTACTACGCATCGGTGCCCACCTATCAGTCATCATCCTATCTCTCTTCTCTTCACATATAACCTATTGGCATCACTCGTTGAGTGAACAGCTGTTTAATAGTAATTGCTTTCCTTGTCTTTCTGTGAATATATTTCAGCTCTTTTCCTTTCCATTAAACAATACAATTCACAGACCGAAATACAGCTACTGATCATATGTTTTATGCGGACATTTTAGTTATCCATTTACGCTTGACTTCAGACGCTAGCGTAGAATTCTCGTGTATGTGGAGACTTCAATGTTAACAACGTTGAATGGTTGACCCACTCAAACAAGACCGATGATGAGGGAAGGTTCTGTCATGATTTCTCCATTGCCTATGATCTCACTCAGATTGGTCAGGAACCCACCCGTGTGCCCGACAATGACGGCCAGTATGCGAGCCTACTATACATTTTTCTCACAACTTACCCTGAACTATGTTCAGTTTCTGTTCTGTCGCCTCTTGGATCTTCCGACCACTCTGTTGTATCAATTAAGATAAGAATGAAATGTAATAAGTCCCCAGACGTACATCTCCATCGTACAGTATATCGATACACTAAGGCTGACTGGGATAGCTTCCGTACATTTATATCTGATCTACCTCTGCATTCCATGTTTAAAAAGGATGTGTCCTCTATAGTATTAGACCTGACGGAATGGTTAATTGTAGGTATTGACCGTTTCATACCCTCTAAAATAGTTTCAGCAAAAACCTAACAGCCAGCCATGGTTCTCTCCAGAATGTGCTGCTGCCATTGCGCACAAAAATCACTTTTTCAACTGCTTCAAACGTAATAGATGTATGGAAACTAAAGCCGCTTTCAGGACTGCCAGCAACCATTGTAAGAAAGTAATAAGGAACGCAAGAGAGTTGTATGCTCAATCTGTTAAGTCCAAAGTAGCTGAGCAGCGGCTTGGTTCCCAACAGCTTTGGCAAATAGCAAACAGAATCCTGAACAGAAGCGTGTGCTCCATCCCAACTATTATCAATGGACCTGAGGTAATCTCGTCAGCATCAGACAAAGCCAAACTCTTTGTCAAGAACTTTGCAGCTAATTCTACCCTTTGCGACCAAGGCTTCCAACCCCCAATATTTCCTCCTGTATCAGAAAACACGCTATGTGATATACGTATATCTGTACGTGATGTTGCCAAGCTAATCAAAAACCTTGATTCCAGTAAAGCAATTGACCCTGACGGTATTCTAATTATAGTACTCAAACAACTTCAACCTGAACTAGCGCCCCTCCTTACAAAACTGTTTAAACGTTGTCTTAAGGAGAATAGTTTCCCATCTCCCTGGAAAATTTCATCAGTATGCCCTGTATTTAAGAATTCAGGTGACCGCTCATCCCCCTCTCAGTACAGGCCAATAAGTCTCCTGTGCGTCATGAGTAAGTTGCTAGAATCTGTGTTAAATACAGAAGTAATCAACCATCTCAACAAAAATAACCTTCTTAGTGACACTCAATATGGTTTCTGTTCTGCTAGATCTACAGCAGATGTTCTTACAGTTATATCGCATAGGATTAGCAAATCTCTCGACGGACGCAACCATTCTAGGACAATTGCTCTTGACATATCTAAGACCTTTGATAGGCTATGGCATAAAGGTTTACTTCATAAGATCGCTAGCTATGGTATAGCTGGAAAAAGTCTTCTCAATTATTAAATCATTTCTTTCTGATAGGTTCATAAGAGTAGTAGTTGAGGGGCAAAAATCAGAAGCTCTCAGTATTAACGCCGGTGTCCCTCAGGGGTCCATCCTGGGCCCAACTCTTTTCCTGATCTACATTAATGATCTTCCAAATCACATCCTTACATCATTTGTAGACATTTATGCTGACGACACTACCATTAATGGTAGCACATCTAAGACAGTAAACGACCAAGTTCTCTCCAATTATCTCTCCTCTGATCTTGAGCACGTAGTACAATGGGGAAAGGAGTGGCTGGTTACTTTTAATGCATCTAAAACCAAGCTTCTCTCTTTACATCATCAACATTCTGAGCCACATCTGGCATCAATTGAAATGAATGGCTCTCGTCTTCAGGAGGCCTCTAGTTTTGACAAGCTTCTGGGCTTGACCATCACTCCTGATCTTAAATGGAACACGTACATCAAATCTGTTGCCAAGGCAGCTGGAAAAATGGTGGGGTCTTTCTATCGATTCGGTAAATATCTCACTGCTGATGCTATTCTCTATCTATATAAGAGCCAGGTACGTCCAAGGATGGAATACTGTTGCCACATCTGGGCAGGAGCTGCTAGAAAGGACTTGTGCTGCCTTGATAGAGTTCAAAATAGACTTCGTAGCCTCGTAGGAGATGGCCTTTTCTCCTCCTTTCAACCTCTATCTCACAGAAGAGATGTTGCGAGTATGTCTCTGCTTTATCGTTATTTTCATGGAAAGTGTTCGACTGAGCTTCAATCTATGGTCCCCCCTCGCCAAACTTTCACAAGAAACACTCGTCTAGCTGTAAACACAATCAATAATTCCCCCCACTCTTTATCTGTGCCTAAACCTAAACGTAGATTCCATGAACAAAGCTTCTTTCTTAGAATTGCACGCCTGTGGAATTGTCTTCCGTTTTCCTGCTTTCCGACTGGCTACAATATGGTTGTGTTCAAATCTAACATAAATAAGTTCTTGATGAGCCGCTCCATATAAGTTATCAAATTTACCAAATTTTCATTACTAATGATTACTATATTGTCCAATTTCTAGTGTACACTCTTTAACCCTTATCCTTGAGTGACCTCTTGGCCTTGATAATGTGGTGATGCCTGTGTAAAAAAATATTTTCCTATTATTTCTTTCAGTATATTATTGTTTATATAATCTAATTACAAAATTCCTAATACGTATATACATATATATCTACCTCTCTATATATAAATGTGTGTATATATATATATATATATGTATATATATATATACATATATTTGTATATATCTTAGTATATTCATATATGTAAGTATATATATGTATATCTGTATAGATATATACACACAAACTACTTTCAAATAAATAGCAGTGATATATAATTCTAAAATAATATTGGAAAGAATAATACCTGAATACTTATATTTAATACGCATGCCAGTCAATGTATATTTTTGTATGTATATATGAACATTCACAATATTTATTCGCATGTCTACTGCACACACACACACACACACACATGTATATATATATATATGTGTGTGTGTGTGTGTGCGTGAGTGTGTGTGAGTGTGTATGTATAGATATAAGTAAATACTCATATATATGTACATATATAGAGAATATTTGGAGTATATATATATATGTGTGTGTGTGTGTGTATATATTTTAGATATATTATCAATATTAGATCACAAATGTGTGTATTAAAATTCATAAAAAAAAATAAATTGTTCTATGTATCCATATATAAATATATATACATATATATATATATATATATATATATATATATATATATATATATATATATATATATACATATATATATATATATTTGGATATGTTTATAATATATATATATATATATATATATATATATATATATATATATTCCTACCATTTAATCAAATGTGTCTTGCCAATGTTTTATATATGCATATATATATATATATTTATATATACATGTGTGTTTATGTGTGCCAAGTACAAAAATGTATGTACATATAACATGTTAGTATATATATTTATATATATATATATATATATATATATATATATATATATTAAAATAAAATTATGTTAGCGCATTCCTTATATATATGCATACATACATATACTTATATATATGTATGCGTGTAACCATATATATATAAATATATATATATATATAAATATATATATATATATGTATATTAAAATGCATTATTTTCCATTAATAGAAAGTTCATACAAATTGAATGTATTACTGGTTAAGATCATTTTAGAGGACATAGATATAGACAAAGAATAAAAACACACACATATATTTACATATGTTTTTAATGAATACATACATATATGTAGGTGTTTGTTAATATTATATACATATAAATTCATATATATATACATACATACATACATACATATATATATATATATATATCTATATATATATATATATAAACAAACATAACAGGAACGGACGAATTGGATATTTTCTTCTTATTTTCTGTTTAATAACAATAATGAAGATAACGATGATGATGCAGTGAATGAGAGTCAAGAGAAATAAAAAAGAAACAAAAACGAATTGGAGAGAGTAAGGGAAAGAGAAGGAACATGTCGACCATCTCTCCTGAATGTGTTGCTGCCTCCTGCTGTTCCTGTCTTTTCCGATACAACGGTTCTGGTTGTGCCGTGTCGCCACGGTGGACTTTGTTGTGAATGCCTCATCAGGCTGATATCAACATCCGATAGGGGTCGCTACAGCGGAAAGAAAAGATCACATTCGCCATTCATTCGATTCGGTCCTTCTTAACAAATCGCAATCAACCCACGTCAATGGCTTCTCAGCTCAACACAAGCTTCTTTTCTTGCTTATTTCTTTTCGGTTCTCGCGTGTTCGGCCGAACATGGCGAAATAACCGGATACGGATTTCCACGCTCCCCCACAAGAAACTATGAAAATACCAATAGATACAGACACCCCATATATATGATTCTCTCTCTCACATTTCATAGATGTGCATGTCTATACGCTGCTTTTGTGGTTCTACAAAAAAAAATATTTAACTTTAATACCAAAGGATTCTTCGGATGTAGATATAATTTAGACTACACAACAGCAATGTCCTTTTCTCATTCACTCCAGTGTATACATCCACTCCTTTCAAAAATATATGTTGTACATGTAAAGTAAATATGCACCCTGCTACACACACAGACACACACACACACGCTTACATATATATATATATATATATATATATATATATATATATATATATATATATATATATATATACACATACATTTAATTTGTCTTTACATAAACAGTAATTTGTTGCTACGCAGTCATAAGCATGTTTCGGTCTTCTAGTACTTAGTAACTAGATACCCCTTCAGGCAACAGCGAAGAGGTCTCTAGTTACTAAATACTAGAAGACCGAAACATGCTCATGACTGTGTAGCAAAACATCACTGCTTCTGTAAATACAACATGAAAGTGTAACTTTCTCTTTCTCTGTATTGAACACTTTTGTGTACACCTCGTTATATTGCACTGGTTACCTGACCTTGGAAAAATAGCAACCTCAAATTATGTATGTATATATATATATATATATATATATATATATATATATATATATATAGAGAGAGAGAGAGAGAGAGAGAGAGAGAGAGAGAGAGACTTATATGTAATATACTGAGTTCGTGTAATTCAGTAAATTTTCATATACCAATAGGTGTTAAAGCAAAAATGGTTGACTTAAGGATTAAGCTACAAAATTATCACATTTCGTAATTGAGCATTTATATACTGTGTGTGCAAGATCAAGACTTCAAGACAAGGTGTTGATGGCAACAAAAAGTGTATTTCATTTTACGTTACAATTGTTTCAATGTCCAGTTCGACAATTTCAAGCATTATATCGTTTGAAAAATTTAAAAAACAAGAATTTCTTAAGACTTTATGAATAAACACACTTTTGGCGATGTAGCATTTTTTGAATAGAAAGAAAAAAAACGGGGGGGGGGTCCCTAACGGGAAAATCATGCGAGAAACATTTACCTAGGTTGTGGTTACGGAAAAGCCCATTTAAATATTAACGCATCGCCTAATTTTCGTATCATTATTTAAGAACAGAGTTATGGGAAGTTTCTACGAAGAGCCCTAAGCCATAAAAAAAAATATATATATATATCCCATTTGTTTGGTTCCTAAATTCATTTATTTCCCAATGATTGATTTTTTTCTAAGAATAATTTTTTAAATTTTGTTTCTATATTTATATTATGACCGTAACAACCTTGTAAAGACGTTACGGTTAGTTTTGCTTCCGTATTATTGGCAAGTAATGTTCATAGATTATCGTTCTATTAGTACATGGATATAAGACCATTTCAGGTTTAGAATTTGATTGAATATGAGAATAAAGTAAAATGGGTGTATTAAATATATATATAAACCTTGTAGACCATTTCGGGTGAAGTGGTCTAATCTATTTACTGTCTGAAAATTCATAGTTATTCTACTGTAAAAATGTTTTCTTTTGTTGCTTAGGATGATTTGAAAGGAGATACTCCAGTTATGTTGTAAAGTACTACGTTTCCAGTTTTAAACAGAATTTACTAGCAGTACTTAACAACCTAATTGGATTATGAGAAGTCTTTATTAACGTTTGTGCTTATTTGTATTTTATGGAGGCCAGACGCGAACGCATACCCCACAATTTTATTATACCATCCCTATTTAAGTTAAAACATACTTATCAAATTATTATTATGTACATCTATATCAAAAACACTTGTAAACGTTTTTTTTTTTAATTTATTTTATTTCCATACTTTGGGGGCCAGGCGCGAACGCAGACCACACAATTTTTATGAACCACTGTTCTGCCAGATAAAACATACCCATTCCTGATCCTCGATACATCTTCTATCATTATATGTAATCCGTTTTTTTTTAAATAGTCAACCATATAAGCGCCTATTCGTGACCAGACACACACCCACATATACACACAGGTGTACGTTCAGCTGTATATATATATATATATATATATATATATATATATATATATATATATATATATATATATATATATATATATATATATATATATATATATATATATATACTGTCAGGAAGGTTGGCTTTGCCAGATCGCAGAATACGCTTAAATATTATTTTATTTAGGTATATTTTGTACTTGTAATTATTATAGAGTCAACCCTCTATTGATTACTGTATTGAACCAAATATAAAATGGGGGCACCTAGGCGTGGTCCGTTCGTAAAATGCGCTTAAATATATATAAAATACATTGTAATTGCTTATTGGTTATAGGGATAAACTCTATTGTTTAAAATATTCCATCCAGTTTATAGTAGTGGGTTCAACAGTAAAAAGAAATAGGACGCGCATGCCATGACTTCGAATCGAAGCTAATATATATCTAGTTCTCCAGTTTTATCTGTTACGTTCTTTACTAAATCCATACGTATACAAAAACCTAAAAAAATAACGTTGTTTAATCTATAAATGTCTATTCGCGCATGCGTACAACTGCATTTAAATGTATATATACAGTGGTCCACTTAAAATCAACCTAATTGTTCCAATCTTTCTTTAATCAATTTTGTTTTCAGATAAAGTGGCTGACTTCTAAACGACCATACTGACACCACAAGACAAAATTATTTTTCCACTAAAATGGCGCAATATGCCACACGTCTGACAGATCCCTGACGCGGGTACATGACATGTTTACGGAAGTGAAAACAGTACCATCATATTCCCCGCAGTTGTCATCATGTGATTTTTATACTTCCAGTGCATTAAAACAAAATGTTTATGTTAATAATCCTCACAATCTAGAGCAGCTAATGGAAAACATTACTAACACTATCAGGAAAATCTCTAGAGAAGATCTACAGGCAGTGTCTGCAAACGTTGTTGACGTGCTCATAAATGCATGGACGCCAATGGGGAGCAATTCTAGCATCTTTTATAAGACTACACTCGATGCTACAGGCAATTTTAACAAGGAAAAATGTTCCCCATCTCTATTAATTACATTTTCTGGAGATTAGTAAAATATTAATATTTCACTACGTATATGTCAAAAAAAATAATAGTATAATCAAATGACTGCTTTAAGGTTAGTTGTCTCCAAAAATAGTATTCAAATTCATGCGATATTCACAAAGTTATGGCATTTTATTCTTTATTAAAGAATGTACACTGTCCATCGCTTTATTGCATGTCTCTTAAAATGCTGTATAAGAGCCAAAATAAAATATCTAATGTGTGTATAGGGGACTCATATTAAAAGGATCATGCTGAGTTCATATTAAAAGAGATATGATTGGGACATTCATATTGACGAGAGACGGCGAGCATATATATAACAATGGGTAGGGGAGGAGACATTTGTACAATTCTACAGATACTTATAACATATATTAGCGAGGAGAGAGAGAGTGATAGATGCACAGTTCTTATAGTTCTTTTAGCACATATAGAGAGGATGAGAGATACATATTCTTTTACATGAGAGGGGCGAATCATTACTTATGATTAAGGGGGCATATTACTTGGAAGGGTGTTATACAAAGTTCATATTAAGATGATTAAAACATTACCTTCAATTGTTGACTGACGACACGAAGACAACAGTTACAAAAAACGATGATGTTCTTTATTTCATTTGGCCGGTCGAATGATTTGACATCAGAAATTCACATTGGTTCTACATGGTGAAATTTCTACCCTTCGCCTCTGAGGGGACCCTCCTCTGACCATGTCAGCACTTTCCGAACGACTCTGCTGACTGCACGAATCTTACTGCCAGACTGCTCGACTCTTCTAATCTCTTAATCCTAGTTCCTATCATTGAGAATTCCCTCTTTACTATGACGTCAGATGTGTAATTCCAAAACTTAACTAACTAACATAGCTAAGCACATGTTTGTCCAAAACACACTTCTGCAAACAAAGAATTCTCAACAAACCTATTTTTACAATATATATTTTAATTTGTATTGCTCATTATTCTTAGCTGACCTTTTTAATTCAGTTTTCAGAAAATAATGAACAATTAATTCTTTTTATAATACAAACAATATCTATTTTATACGGAATTTAACAATAGCGAAATTCTAACATTTCAATTCTATATCTATTTCTGAACCTTGCTTTGATGGTTCGAATCTCGGCTTATCCTAATCTCATTTTCCACTTACCTAATGTTCTTCTTATTTACAGCAAAAGAGGACACCCCTTTTTCCTGTAACATAATCATCAAAGTAGTACTTTGTATTATATTTTTCTGTTAAAGAATAATAAACAAAAGCAAATCCTAGTTGCTAAGCCTCAAATAAATGAATTATTTATCGCCATATCTACCATTTTCCCAGCGGTGAAGTCAATTATTTGATCTGAAAAGAATTCATGGTTATGACGACATCAACTACTTTCTTCCATAGTGCATTCTTTGAAATAAATTATTCTCTTCCCTCATAAATACTTCTTTTCAATATTGATCAAAGATGGTTAATGGGGTTAAGATCCGAAAAACACAGTGATCAGCACATGGAGGTTTTTCTAAAGAGAAAATCTATAGATTTAAGGAAGTCCCCCTTGCAGAATTGGATGGTGCATTGTAATGCATAAAAATCACCCTAAAGCAACGTGCCAATCGTAGGTTATTTATCCATGGTGCCAAATGTATCTAAAAAGGGCGTGTACACATTGCCGGAAAGTTTTACACCCTCTGTAACTCGAAATGGTTCAATCAACTTATCCCCAATGCCCCCCCCCAAAAAAAAAAACATGATACCTCCACCTCCTTATTGACGATGAACTCTGTAAGGGACGGTGTTCCATCCGAGTTCAAAATTTTGGTTCATCAATCCGGACCGTCAAGAGTAGCACAGGGCTCACCTATAAATATGACACGTTGGAAATCAATTTTCATGTAATTCTGTGCCTAAGCCATTCGGTTTTCCATATGTTGTTTGCTCAATGGAGGTCTTGGAATAGTTTTCATGTTCCTTGCCATCTCATTCAACACAATTCATCGGGCCTGCCTGGATCTTGGAACGATTCCAGTTCTTGCAAAAATTGAAGAACTGGTGCTGTTTGGGTTTCGGTTGACTTCCCTATTAATTTTCCGAATATCACGATGTGAAAGTTTTCTGCTGCCCTTATTATTTCTGGATTTGATGTTCGGTTTGTTAACAGAATGAAGCGAAATTTCTTGAATTCTTTTCCAATTCCATAGCTAAATTTTTGATGAACAATCCTTTTGCGAGCTCAACAACAACCCTTCCGTTTCGATAACCGTTAATCGGTCTTTTTTTCGGCATGTAAAAATACCTGCAATAAAGCGATGGACAGTAATGATTACTTGATAATAAAAAAAATGTCACAACTTCGTGAATATCGCATGGATTTGAATAAAAAATTGGGAAATAACTAACCTTGAAACCGTCATTTGATGATACAATTTTTATTTTTTGTGACGTATATTCAGGGAAATATTTATATTTTAGTAATCTGCAATATAGCAATAAACGCAGATTATATATATATAAATATATATATATATATATTTATATATATATATATATTCATGCATATTATCCCACTCACACGCATATATATATATATATATATATATATATATATATATATATATATATATATATATATATATATATATATATTAGTGTTGGGACGATTAATCGGAATCGGAATAGGGAATCGGAACAATCAGAAGATTAGGGAGTATGTGAATCGCTATCGGAATCGGAAAAATTGATCCCTATTTTCCGATGCCAAAACGATTCTTTTAATTGCCCTTCTTGATTTGACTTTGTTTAAACTACAATCTTCCATTGCTGGTATTAATGATACGAGTACAATAATAAATATTTATTGATTTAAATTACCAGTAAAGCTAAATCAAGCGATCATCCTCCACAAGTTTGTTTTGACGTTTAGGAAAATATCTGCATATCAAACATGCGTTTTTACGAAAATCGGGGTAAATAAAGATCTTGTAGTTTAATAATTAGAGATTTATAACGAATAAGAAGCGGAATCCTTAATTGTATCAGAATCGTGAATTTAGCACGGAATCAGTTATTGATACGGAATCGAGAAAATATTGGAATCGTCCCATCACTAATATATATATATATGATGATTGCAACGTCTTGTCCGACGAGTGCCACTCCCTCAGACATTTAAAATCCATGATTCCAAATGTCTGAGGGAGTATCTATACAAATATTATGTTACAGAGTCTTAGCTTTGTACGACAGCTAAGTCTCTCTCTCGGTTCAAAATGTTGAGATCCAGCAACAAGCAAGAGCAAGATAGCCAGCAACAAATTAAATTGCAGACCAGCTTAATGCGGGTACTGGTCTTCCGCTTTATGGTTTTTTAAATTAGAGATTTGCTTCTCCTAGAAAGGTTGCCTTCACCACGGCTTACGGGAACCCTCTCTACCCCAATACACATATACACACACACAAATATACACGGTGCTAGTTGGCCGTTGACACAGAAAAAGAGATCATTCGCCCTTTGAATATATATATATATATATATATATATATATATATATATATATATATATATATATTACTGTGAGCACAAGTAATCGAAATCGAGAATCTGAAAGAATAGAATGTAGTGTTTTAAGTAACAAAATCAGGACATATGAGCCTAATTTCCGAGAATTTAACAAATATTTTCTCTTTTTATTGAACATAGAAAATAAGGAAATTGCCAATTTCTATAAACTAATAGTGGGCAAGTTATCTCAATATTTCTTGAGAAAAGTTCACTTAGTGATACAAGTAGCAAAATTGGCACAAATTACCTTCAGAACATACATTTTAAGAAAAGAACGTTATCCATCAGAAAATACAAGATGGCTGCTAGTTTTTAAAATGACTGGGAAAGCAAACCTAGCAAGTTTCGATATTTGAAGAGGAATCCGATTAACACTATTTCTTTATGGTCTAAAAATGAAATGAATGTATTCTCATATAATTAATCACATTATGACATGAAAATTGCTATATGGCCATCATTTTTGGAAAATGTCAGCTCATAGATTACTGTATGTAGTGACGTTTTCAACTATAACCTTGCTTGTTTCTATGCTCTGTGACGAGTCTGTGGTGAAAAAGTCCACTGCCAATTATTTGTTACACAATAGTTTCTAGAATTTTAGATGAAAGCGTGAGCGCGACTTACTAAAGATCATAATCATGTCTGGACTGAAATTCGCTGCACACGCATGGTTATTTA
The DNA here is from genome assembly GCF_053919585.1 of Euprymna scolopes. Taxonomy (NCBI): domain Eukaryota; kingdom Metazoa; phylum Mollusca; class Cephalopoda; order Sepiida; family Sepiolidae; genus Euprymna; species Euprymna scolopes. The sequence continues at coordinate 86,123,600 of NC_136492.1, read as the reverse complement.
TGAGATGCTCGCAAATCGAAGAACCATACGTTTTACTTAGAAAATCTGAAGGTGAAACATTTGCATACAGAATCTTTGATTATACGTATTTTTTCATACGAGAATCCAATATTTGCGATATTCGTCCAACCTAGTATATATATATATATATATATATATATATATGTGTGTGTGTGTATATATATATATATATATATATATATATATATATATATATATATATATATATATATATATATATACTTGCAGTATCCTAGACCGGCGTTAATCGTGACACTCAGCACTGATGATTGCCGAAAAGATGAAACACTAGTGTCTGTAGGTATTTAATTATTATAGTATATATATAGTAAGTTATAAAATATATATGGCGACTAAGCTACACTGAATATTCCGCGTTTCACCCAGCAGACAACAAAAGGTTTATTTTGATTTTAAACAAAGCCAAAGTTTGTCGTGAGTGTACAACATGCTATTTGAAAGTTTTCATAAACAGTTGAAAATAGTCGACGATTTGTTTGTAAAATGAGAAAACGATGTAAGAACAAAATATTAAAAACGCTCATCCCTCCCATTGTTACGAACGAATTTTTAAATAATAATGTTTCTAATTAGAAAACCATTTTTAACATATAGAGGGCGTTCGGCTATTATGTGCTTTTCGAATGTAAATGATTAAATTATATTGTAATCATATACATTTGGTGGGTTATTAAATTGATTTGCTTTGCTTAAAAAAACACAACAAAAACAAAAATGGGATGTAAATAATAATAACAATTAGCGGGGCCTGTGGAAATTCCGCAGGGGACTCATTCATATGTAATATATTGATGTTGGTATCCATGGCGTAAATAGAGATGGTCTGTTATTAATGTAACTGCTTTTCAAACAGCAAAATCTTTATATAAACTAGCAGGGACGCCCGGCATTGCCCGGTCGTAAAGTACGCTTAAATATAATGTTTAAATTCTTGCAATACGAAAAATAATGCTAAAATTCTGGCAACACGAAAATTATAGCAATTACATGTGATTTTACGATTTTTCTGATCGGCCTTAGAATTAATGGTAAAAAATATTTAACTGCTTAAAAAGTTATATTATACCGAAATGGGACCAGTTTACATATGTTTATATGCACAACTTAACCCCTATTCTACATTCTAAGAAATCGCTTCAGTGTGCTCACACCTAATCGCCTAAAAAAGTAGAATCGCATATGTTTTGTGTATTTTAAATGTAAATGATTTTTTTTTTAAATGAACAAAATTCTCAATGATTGTTTTTTATATATTTTATCCAAAGTTTTGAAACACTTGTGAGATTTTCATCGATATTTTCAATTGTGCCAAAACCAAACAAAATGAATTCAGGAAAACCCGTCTCCGGAATACTCGTGCCCGGCAAACTCGTTAATATTTACTAGGTAGGAAAAATGGTCCTTTATTGGATAAATATCGTTTGAAAACACATTTTATGACCGTTATTGAAAAAGATATTGCTTTGAAAAGAGAATACACATCCCATAATATATTTTTCAAAATATGTTTTCTTGTTTATTGCTGTTTTGAAAAATAAAATTGATTTTTCTAAGTGTTTGTTTTCTACCTAGCTTTGTAAGTTTTTAGTGGTTAAACTTATTTTAAAGCGTTAATTTACTTACAAAGACAAGTATTGTCGAGTGTTACTTTTGAAGAAAACATGTGCGACCTGAGGGGGATCACGTCTTAAGAGTCTCGATAATCGATCAAAAATAGAAAATCTTAGAAAATGCTGGAGTAGATATAGTTTTACAAAGAGGCCTTCTCCAAAAGAAAATAAATTTGTATAATTTTCGGTAATGTCCAAGATCATTGCTCGGAAAAAATCAAGCTACTGAAAGTGGATATAATTGACTATGTAACGAACCCGAACGGAAACACGAAAAACGAAGCCATATATTTATTTAAAAAAACTTAATTTTTAACACTTCTTGTGTTATTACGAAACAAAAAAAGATAGGAAAACACTTCTTGTATTATCAAATAATAAAACGAATATTTTATTTTTTTAAAAAATAATTCAGTTTAAACACTTTGTGATCACAAAGAATAAAATGCACTCGTGCAGTATGCGGACTGCGGCCATCTTTTTCTTGTGCGTTTCACTAAACTGTCACTAGGTGATATGTCAATTATTAATTTGTGGTTGACTCTTCAAAAAACTGTTTCATTGAAACATGAAATATTTAAAGGATGTAATGATCAGACAAACCAGCGCTCAAGAAATTCAAGCATGTTAAATCTTTGATATTAACAGGTGAAGTCTCTAATAGACACCATATGGGTATTTATCAAACATGTGCGAAAAGTTTTTTTTTTTAAATATGTGATATTGAATAGGAAAGTTAACTCTGAATATTTACTTTGTTTAGAATAAACACCAATAAAACACAAATTAAATTAGATTTGGAGAGTCTACATCTGGGAATAGATGACCAAATATGCTTGGAATAGCAATTGCCACGGTCGCGAAGGATATTCTTTTGTTCAAAGAGGTGTCAAAAATGTCCTTATTTCAGAAGAGCCCGATGACAGACATCCCGATGTACAGCTCCCGCCAACGAAATTTATCTCCCCCTTGGCCAAGCATTTGAAATTTTTAAAAATCACGTGAACTCCCACGGATGAGGGCATATAGACATTTTAGCGAATAGATGAGGCAAGTTATCTCTCAATATGTGACCAATAAATAAAATATATTAAATTCTGCTAATCAACGTTAAATATGTTATTGAGATTTATAACGCTGTCTGTTCCTACTCAGTCTTATGTTGCAATGGAACAATTTCAAATGTAAAAAAAAAAAAAAAAAAACAAGTTGTGCTCTTTCATTTTTTTTATTTTAAAATTTTAAAGAATCAGTTTGGAATCGGAAATTAGATAATATTTTTTCCGACTTTGATACCAATTCCGATACCGATTCCGATATCCCAAATGTTCCGATTTCTCCGATTCCGACTAATCGTCCCCACACTACAATATATATATATATATATATATATATATATATATATATATATATATATATATATATATATATATATATATACTAGCATGGGGGCCGGCGTTGCCCGGGAAATGTATGCTGAGCAAAAAAAAAAAAAAGTGGTCAATTTTTTTTTACTTTGATCCCTTAAAATTTATTGTTTTGGGCTACAATGTATTTATTAAGTTAGACCCATGTCCACGGAACCCATATCTAAAATTTCAAGTGTTTAGACCGAAAATTGTCGGAGGAGTTTGGTAGAGTTCTCAAATGTTATTGCGTAGGGAAATGTACACACACATACACACATACACACAGATACACACACAGACATACACTTTCACTTTTATAGATATATAGACTAGCATAGGTGGCCGGCGTTGCTCGGGTATTTGGAGATGTATGTTGAGCAGAAAAACCAAATAAAAGTGGTCAGTTTTTGTTTACTTTGACCCCTATTATGCCCCCTTGAAATTTATTGTTTTGGGATCTAATTCAGTTATTAATTTCATCCATGTCCAAGGGACATGTATCTAAAATTCCAAGCGTTTAGACCCAAAATTGTCGGGGGAGTTTTGTAGAGTCATCAAATGCCAAATCGTTGAAGTTTTACCCATTAACAGCCAAATTTCTGGCCGAATACAGATTACAAATATTTTCCCAAATCTCAGTACCCTGTATATCAAATTTCGAGTCTGTAGACTTAACATTGACAGAATTATTGTGTAGGGAAATGCACACAGTCACACACACACAGACACGTTCACTTATATATATATATATATATATATATATATATATATATATATATATATATAAAGATATATATAGTGTTATAATGGAATAATTCCAGGAGGAAATCCGGGTATGAGATCTCAATGTGGTAAACAGGGCAATACCATAAAAATATAACATGGGAATTACATAATTGTCGATGCAATAATTTATTTCAACCTTATGGTATTTTCAAGCATCTAAACTAGACAATTACATTTTTGATACTCCAAACATTTTTGATAAATTATTGCATCGACAATTATGTAATTTCCGTGTTATATTTTTATATTATATATATATATATATATATATATATATATATATATATATATATATATATATATATATATATATGATATAAATTCGGGAGTGCTACAGGTATCAATCCTCGAGCATTGCTATGTCTGATATTCATAAACGACCTGAAAAATGTATCTTAGATTTGTATATATTTCTTATTTGACTTCGGTTAATAGCTTATCGAAGGGAAAATCAATGAATACGTATCTTAAAAATGGCTAGCGGGATATTACAAGAAATAGTGAAACGGGCTAAAACTTGGTTGTTATGTTAAATGCCACCAAAACAAGCTTATTGCCTGTAGGAATTTAAAGAAATGCCTTCACCAGAGATTGTCATGATTAATCATACGCTACCTTAAAGTATTGTCTGTAACTCTTAAGCTTTTCATTAACAAACATGAATTTGAACAAAGACATTAATCTCCAAGGTTGCTGAAAAGGAACGTAGTCTATTTCACACGTGTTAGAAGATTACTCCTACTTGAGCGAATCCTGTATTACTACAAAGCGACTATTCGCCCATGCATGGAATATTGTTGTCACATTTCAGCTGGTGCATTTTTCTTTTTGTCCCTTTCTCTAAGATAGTGTTCAAGAAAGAGTCTTCCACATAATAGCTTCCACACTATCAGCTAAATTCAACTTTAGTCCTATTACCGAAATGTGGCATTCCTGCGCCTCTCTGACAAGTACAAGCAACAAAATCCCATCTCAACTCTGTAGAGATTCTTAGATGCAGTTTTCAGCTAAAATAGCTTCCAGCCTCGAACTGCTAGGTTTTGGAATTTCTCCCAGACTCCTGCTCCCATGACTGTACTAACATTTAAAAGTTTAAGTGTATCGACGCCAGACATCTTTTCTAAGTCCCTACAAGGTAACCATGGCAAATTATGCACCTATTAATACCCTTAAGACGTATTCACACCCTGCTTTTTTTTAAGTAAATGACCAGTAATATATATATATATATATATATATATATATATATATATGTTTCCACTTCTTGATAGAAGTTTGGCATCTCTTCCTACTGTGTTATTGCGTTTCTGTACACGAAGATGACTAAAATCCAGCTTCAGTCCAACATGAAAGTTCAAAATGTGGCATAAAACTCCAATTTGTAAGGGTGATCGCATAATATTGTGAATCCTCGAATACCATGTCAGGCCACTTTTAGATTTCCAGATTAGACCACACATATGACAACTTAGCATTTCCAGGCGTGCTTTAGAAGACTCCTCGTTATTCTCGTCTTTGATAGTGTGATTTTATATGATTTACAAAACCAGACTTCGACAAAAAGTACCTGCCATATACAGTGTACTTCAGCTTTATATTGCAATTTCTCTGACATTAGATGCTTGTCCTGCTCACTTATATACGTACATACAAACACACATACACACACACCCATATATGTATATGTATATATATATATATATATATATGTGTATATATAAATACATATATATATATATATATATATATATATATATATATCCAGCAAAAATGCATTAATTACTTCTCCTTATAGAAGATTTTTCCAATCAATAAATTTCAAAAGTGAATGTCTCTATGAATACAAAGAATCTAATTACTCGGGTTTTATTGATCTCCTTATATAAATAAAAACATATATTACAGCGAACGAAAAATACCCAACAGGTCTGAATCAATAAAAACATCCCCAATTTCTTATTCGATAAACACGTTAAACTAAGTTGATCAAATTAATATTAACCGAGGTAACACTCCCAATTAATATATTCTATCGCAACCAGCTACACTAAAACATAAATTGGATGAAACAGTTCTGATTAAAAACAATACATAGATATATAGCCCCGGTCAATTATTATACAATTAGATTTATCATCTACTACAAGAAATTAACAGGTGCTAAACCCGCACCACAAACTCAGATGACGAAAATCAATGCCCGTTGGGATAATTCATCTCCAACGATAGAAACACCGATAGCTAAATTGAAAAGACGACCAACACTTTGCCCCAATTAACTGACCCTATACATTTCAGATACAATTTCGATTTACCAACACCAAAAATAATATAGCTGCTTCTATTCTCAATTAAGAAAAAAATCCCAGTTAAAAACACACAACCCATTCATATGGATCCATCCATAGAAGGAATTAACTGAAAGCATTCTTTAATATATATATATATATATATATATATATATATATATATATATATATATATGTGTGTGTGTGTGTGTGTGTGTGTTATGATTTACATTTATTAGTTAATATTCACTATTTCATGTAATTTAAATGCAATTTGAACTGAATAATATAAAAGCATCCCGGTTTTAATCAAAACAGTAATCAAAAACTACGTGAAGGCGACGGAAAGAAATTAGTAAAAAGTACTTGCGAAAGACAAAAGAAAGACAAAGAACAGAAGGACAAAAATAACCACGGAACATTTCTTCAATAATTCGACCAAGACCATATATATATATATATATATATATATATATATATATATATATATATATATATATATATATATATATATATATATATATATAATTTAAAGGAGATTAGAATAATAGTCTAAAGAGCTAAGTGTATTTTAATGTAATAGTGAAATTACTAGTTTAATTAAAATACAGAAATGCTCGTTGTAATTTAGATATATAATAAGCTCGATAGTTAAATGTCCTAGAGCTAATTTAATATTAAGTAATGTGATTTATAATTTAAAAATTTTAAAAAATTTTAAAATTTAAAAATCAAAATTTAATTAAATTAAAAATCAGTTTCATAAGAAGGAACAACAACAAAGTCAATTATCTGTACGATCGTTTCGGAAATCCGTGCTTTTTATTTGTGGTATACATGAAGTCACGTAGAACAATTATACATAGTTTTTTTGGTAAGCACGGTCTCCTCATCAGCAAATTTAGGAGGATTTCTATTGAATTGAAAAGACACCAAAAATAAACCTAGCATTAAAAGTAAGGCAGATGAATCTGAAAAATTTAAGTAAAAGGTTTGGATTTAAAATTTATAAGAAAATTAATAAGAAAATTGGTATAGGTTAGAGATAGAAATGAGTAGAATATATATATATATATATATATATACATATATTTTTTGAATTTACATAATAAATTTGATTTAAAAATATATAGATATATAGTTACCTTTTAGTTTTTCTTTTTTTGAAATCAGGAAATGTTATTAAAGTAGTCATTTAGATGCTTTCTATAGCTTTTTATTTTATTGAATGATGAATTTTAAAAGGGCGACGCTCGTGCAGTAAATTGTTTCCGTTAGCGTATTTTGATTTAAAGACGCTACAGTTAATATCTATAGAGAGAGAGAGAGTATTTGTTTTGCAAGTTTTTAAGGGGAGATAATTGTCATGGCTTTATTTATTATTTGATTTACGAGTCTAAGGGCGGTAATTGGTTTAACTTAATTTATTAAAAAAAAAAGTAATCTATTTTTACTAATGAGTAATTTTTAATGATTTAAGGTGGTTTATATTTATTAAATTTAAACCAACGTTTATGATTACATGATAGAAGCTCGTGTCTTGAATTTACTAGTTTAATTGTGCTTTTTATATCTTCATATTTTAAAATTTTTAGGGTTTCTTTTGTACATAATGTACAAAATTTATCTCCTGGTTTATATGATTTGCAAGTCTCAATTATTTGCCATTTTAAGTTGAAAGAAATATTGCTATTTTTTAGTTGCCAAATATAGTTGGATAGAGTAGTTTGGTTTGATAGAGAGTTATTTTTAAAAGAATGTTTGTGCGTTGAAATTCTATGTTTTATTGGGCCAGATGTGGAACCAATATATATTACCTCTTGATTATTATGATTATTTTCCGTTAGGTCTATTGTTGGATTATAATGTGGTGGGTTGGTTAATAATTGATCGGTAGATTGATTTAAGTTGGTGTTATTATTTAATCTGGTAGTTGAGTTATGGCTGTTGATAGGTTCTTGTATATTTGGAGTTTTTGATACTGTGCAGCTATAGATTACATTTTTAATTTTAAATGAGCCTTGTAGGGGACATTTATTTTTTCTTCTACAGTTACAGTCCGATGTATTTTGTATAGTTGCATTTTGTAGTTTATTAATGTTATTATTATTAGAGCTAATTATTTTCTGATGAAGGTTAGGCATAGTAGAGTAAGAGACTTTAATTGTGTTCCTGTTGAAAATCTTATTATATCTATGGGGGGCTTTAAAGTTCTTATCTAATATTTTAAAAAATTCTCTAGCTATGTTTGTTTCTAGGTTTTTGGAATACGGGGGGTTGAACCATAGGATCTCCTTGTGTCTATTCTTACGTTTGCGGGTTTTAGTTTGTTGTTTATTTATATTATTATCTTATATTTGTAGTTTGGTTTTATCTTTTTTTTTTCTCCTGGTTATTTTTCTTAACTCGTATACGGGAAGACATTGCCATATTATATGTTATTACGCTCTTAATAGGTTTATTTTTAATGCAGTTTATGTTTCTATCATTTTCATTTATGAATTTAATTTTTGAATTATATCCAGAGTTTTTAAGGGTTTCATTATAGTATTTTTCATTTTTGGTAAATATTGATTTAGTAGAAGACAGTCTAGAAATTCTTAGAGCGATATTGGAAACTATTGATTTTAATATTTTTTGTGCGCATTATGTGGTTGTTTCTCGTTTTTATATATGTTGAGGATTTTAGTTAGCCAATCAGCTTTCTAGTATCCACTGTGGCCCTTCCTATCAGCCAATGGACAGGCATTTTTTCGAACAAACGAGCTGTTTTACAACTAGGTTAGTGGTTTAAGGCAGACGATTTTCCTCATTTCTGCTCTTTTTTATATATATAAATATACATATGTTTATACACATACATGCACACATACATATATATATATATATATATATATATATATATATATATATGGTCGTTTATGTATATTCATGTTTATTTAATTTATTTATTTGTTTGTTTTCTATTGTTTTTGATAGTTTTAAAGCTATTTTGTATCGCTATACTAGAGTAAGTGTTATTTTGTGAACACAATTGTTTTCTTTTTCTCGTCTACATTTTAATAGATTTTGGGGTTCTTTAAAGTACAGGATAGCAACTTTTTCATGAAGGCATAATTTACGTGGGTCATCTGAATGTCTGCGCGTGGTAGCTTGTCTCATTATTTTCCATTCGACTACCGGCGAATGTCCGCTTTCTTTGAGTTCCCAGTATTTATTCGCTAGTGTTGTTTTTATACGGTGTGTTTTATTGTTTAATGTGCTTTTGTGGTCATAGTATTGGGTTTTCAAATCTAAGGAAGTAATGCCTACGTAATGTTTCTTGTTATTCGGGTTTTCTTTCGCAAATACTGTTGCTGTATAAACTACGCTTTTTGTTAGACATTTGTTTTGAACTGGGCATAGTGTGCGGTGTCTACAGTTGTATGTATCTTGTTCTTTATTACTATTTTTATTTATCTTATGGTTGTTATTGTCCGGGGTTTGTTTGTTAGTATTATTATTATTATTATTATTATTATTATTATTATTATTATTATTATTATTATTATTTCTGCTAGTGTTGGTTTTATTTTTGTCACGGTGTCTACTTTTTTATTGTTTATTTTGCTGTTGTTTACATTGTTTTTATTTAGTATTTTGTTATTATGTGCTTTAATTATCATCTCTAAATTTTCGCAACAACTGTAAGATAACTTCAACGTATTTTTATTGAAGATTTTGTGTAAGGGGTTGGTTGCGGGAAAGCGTTTTTCAAAAAGGTCTAGTTATTTCTTACCAAGTTTTGTTTTTAACATTTGTTTGTATGGAGCCGTATACCAAATTATAGTTCTTTTTCTTCTATTTTTAATTTTATTATAGTTATTGGTGTTTTGTTGCTTATATTTGATACCGATATTTTTGTACCCACTATTCTATAGGGCTGTTTCGTAGATATTGGTTGACCTGTTAAATGCATTTTCATCGCTTGAGTTTTTACTGAGTCTACTTACGATCGAGTTGGGAATGTGTTTTATAATTGATGCTGGGTGGTTGGACTTAGGGTTTACGTTAATTGGAGTAGCGTTATCTTTTAAGTATGTTTCATATGTGTTTTTATCTAAGTTTAACGTGACGTCCAGGAAGTTTGTTATTTTTATGTTAGCTGATACGTCTGCTTTTGGGCCGATTTTTTTTATTTCCTTGTGTATGATTTTCTTAAAGTTTTCTCCCTTGACTTTATTGGAGTTTTTTTTTATTATAGCTACTCCGTCATCTCTATATAGGCCGATATCCGTAGTATCGAATATGTTTGTGAGGGTATATAGAATGAATAATCCCACAAGATCTGATGCCTCTGCAGATTCTCTGGCACCCATCGCCAAATCAAACGATTTTTTTTCATTTTATTTTTTATCCATTGGTTATTGTTATTTGTTAGAACTGATTTTCTACATTTTTTTAATGGTGTTGATTTCTTCCGAGGACATATCAGTGTATGCCTCGGCAAATTCTAGGGCAATGTTAAAAAGTTCTTCGGATATCGAGGGATAAAAGTCTATGATGTCAAACTGTATGAACGTACATTTATCTTTGTTTTCTATGTTTTTATACCAGGCGATAGCTTCGGTGGTATTTGCCCATTGATTTAGTTCTAGGTCTTGTTTGATTTGTTTGTTTACTCTAGCAAGTATATTTTTTGCTAATTCTACCTATTTCTGGTTTAGTTGGGTTTATCAGGCGGGTGCTGGGATTATTATTAAAGTCCCATTTGTGGTCTTTGATCAGAATGTATGCCTCTCTAGGTTTCAATTTGCCAATTTATCGCTAATTTTTAGTTTATCGGTAATTTGTTTACTTTCAGTATATATTATATCTATGTAGTCGCATTCGTTTGTGTCTAGTTTTTTGTAGTTTTTTGTAATGTTTTCTGTGATTAGTTTGTTATATTCTTGCTTATCTATTTTATAAAAGTTTCTGGTTTTATCTGCTTTTACACAGATTTTATTAGAGTTGTTTTTGTTTCTAACGATTTTGTGTAGTTTCCGTTGGAAATTCTTAGGTTGATTGTGGCATTTTAGGTTTTTAATTACGTTTAAAAAGTCATTTTCAAAGTTTATCAAAAGGTCTACTGTTTTCGCATTTTTAAGGGGTTTAAAACCATAGGATTATTTTTTGTTTACGTTTTCCTTTTTAAGGAAGAAATTTTCTCGCCATCGCATTCGGGGTATTAGTTCATCTGTTTTTTGTTTTTTTTTGATTAATTTAATAATACAGCTATATATATACACTGTGTGGGTTTGTACCTGTTAGTTCATTCATTATGGTCTCAGAAACGGCTGTGTTTATATTAATGAAATTTCACTCGATGGTTCATTATCTGCCTTACAGTGGTGTTCGTTCGCTTTATATCAAAAGGTTTACGATATATATCGATAATCGAAATTATAAAATGAACAAAGGAGCAAGCGAGTTTGACCAACGTATATCATTTTGAATGAAAAATTGGAGAGTTCATGTTGATGACACTAAAAATACTGAAATGTGAAACAATCGTTGATCATCATCTGATCCCTAGGAAAACTGAGTCACTCTGTTATAAATATATATATATATATATATATATATATATATATATATATATATATATATATATATATATATATATATATATATACGAGTGGCGTGTTATATGCAATGCCCCTGAGCCACTTCCCATAGGAGTAGAGCAATGAAACTTGGCACAATTATTAGTCTTTTTCTACATATCGAGCACCCAGAGTTCTGTAATTCTCCCATCGTTTGATGCAGTTCCGGAGACCGTTTTTGTAGAATACCCCTGGTGGGTCCTCCAACCACGACAGGGCGTCAGAAATCAAGGCGGTATACTCTGGGAAATGCTTTCCTTTCAAAAACAACTTCATGGCTGAGAAGAAGTGAAAGTGAGAGAGTGCAAGGTCAGGAGAGTAGGGAGGATGTGGGAGGATTTCATAATCACGCGCCCGTGCTTCTGATCGGCGTCATACGAGTTATGGACCGGAGAGTTGTCCTGCAGTAGGTGGGAAGCTTCGCTGGTCTTGCCCCCTCCCCCTTTTGATTTTGATAGCTTCCTTTAATTTCATCAAAAGTGAAGCATAATAGGCTCCTGTAATTGTGGTACCCATTTCCAGGATATCTGTCATCACTACTCTGTCCTGGTCCAAGAAGACTGCGAGCATGATCTTGCTAGCGGAGGGGTGAACCCTTGCCTTCTTTTGAGGTGGTGAGTCCAAGTGCTTCTACTGCATTGACTGATCTTTGGTCTCTGGATCATAGTGATGGGCCCAGGTTTCATCCTGTGTAATCAGTCGTTTGATAAACTTTGACTGATCCTCTTGGTGCATCTCCAAATTCATCCTCGAGCACTCGACCCGTTCTCGCTATTGGAATAGTGTGAACAACCTGGTAATCTATCTGGCAGACATCCTATGCGTATGCAAATAGTCATGAGTGATAGTTTCCACAGACTCTGTACTAATCTTGACATCTTGTGCTATTTGGTGAATAGTAATGCGCCGATCTTCCAAAATGGCAGCCTCAACTTGACGGGCAGATGCCTAATCAATGGCAGAAGGGGAGCGACCAAGTCTGGGAGATGTTTCCACAGACTTCCGGCCATGTTTGAATTCAGGATGCCAGCGTTTTACAAGATCATATGATTGGGCATTGTCACCATTAGTTTTTTTCATGTCATTAAAAGTCTCCTGTGGTATGCGTCCTTTCAAATACAAAAACCGGATAACTGCTCGACATTCAAGAGGCTCCATTTCACACGTGACTCAGTTAAAACAGCTCTAAAACAGAAACCATAATTAGTTCAGAGCTGTAATTTTCCAGATAACCCGTAGAGATATAAATCGTTGCACATGCTAAATTTTCCGTTGGATCAGTAGCATTACTTATTGCACGCTCCTATATATATATATATATATATATATATATATATATATATATATATATATATATATATATATATATATATATATATATATATATATATACTAGAAGGTCGCCTAGCATTGCCCGGCATTGTCCAGTTGTAACATAAACTTATTATGATACTTTGATTAATGCAGATTTCGTATTTATTATTATACTAGGAGGACCCGTTAATCGACGCTGCTCGGTGGAAGACTTCTCGGTTGTTGTTGGTGGCCACTGCCCTTCCTGACCAATTGCGGACTGTCGGTTGTGGCTGAAATGAAATGATTGTTATAGCGATAACATGCAGGCCATGTTTAGATGAAATCAAAAAGCAAGGAAATGCATAAATCAGTATAAAATTATAAAAATATGAAAAACGGCCCATTAAAATGATAATGGAAAAATAAGAAGTTTTAAAGGGTAGGGTTACTTTATGTATATGAAATGTTTGGAGTGATCGAAACAAGTAGTAGCAGCCCTAGCTGTTTCCATTTGTTGTTCAAGTTTTCATCTTCGTTGAACTCTTCCACCAAAGTAAATTCCATTTTTATGTCGTCTGGGTCAATTTTTACGACGTGATCCAGTGTCGTTTAACCCCTAAAAAAAATTAAGACCTACATTTGGGGGGCATGATGTATTTAACAGTCTTTATAAATAATATGAAAGAAGAAATTTAAAAAAAAGAAGAAAATTAACATTTAAGCTTATGAGATCACTTCTGTATAAATTTAACGTAAAATTAACACCCACTTTTGGCCACAAAGCGTTCAACGAGACACGTAATCTCTAGCACTTTTTCAAGTTTAGCGATCGAGGGGGGGCAAAACATGATAAATACATTTCTTTTTTTTGGTGGGGGGAGGCAGGAATTACATTTGTAACATAAAATAACGATAAATTTAATACATTTTTATGAGGCTATTCTGTACAATTTTACAATTTTATAAACAGAACGAACCCCAAAATATGACAAATTCAGTTTTTATGTGAGGTGGAAGAGGATTATACTAGAAATATAAAATTACGAAAAATTTTATTTAATTGTTTTTGGAATTAATTTTTGATCGATCTTTTTTTTTTGCGATCGCACGGGCATTCACTGTGATTTTTATTGAAGCAAAAGTTGTAATGATGTATTTTTAATTATTTTTTGTGTGGGGGTTCTTTACAGTGACAAACATCCGGAGAATTGTTTCTTCTTTTTGTAGCCCTTGTGCCGAAGTATCTGGGAAGAGTGTATCCCATACTTCTTTGTTTTTTTTATGGGGGGGGGCGATTACATTTACATGTTTCATTCGTTCTTTTATTTTTAGTGGGGGTATCCAAGTTGCCCATGATGAAAATGATTAGTATACAGGTGTGTTTCAAACGGAACTTCATATAAACCCAGGGAACGCTGGATACGCATGCTACTATATATATATATATATATATATATATATATATATATATATATATATATATATATATATATATATATATATATATAGGTACTATGATCATTTTTAATACCTACATACACTAGTGCTTAATCTTTTCGGGAATAATAATTGCAAAAAAATATCACCATTACCGCTCCGAGAGTGAATCGAACTTGGCGTCGAAGCCATCCCTGCCTCTATTAGAAAGGACCAGGCCGCTTGGCCAACATTAATCGCGACGAGCAATGTAGTTGACATTAACATTTATATGAATCGTAAATGTCAATCAAAAAGGCCGCGAGTGATCTTGTTTTTACACCATCGATATATATATATATATATATATATATATTTATATATATATATATATATATATATATATATATTAGAAAGCATGGCAAGATAAGTTTACTTAAATTTAGATTAATGACGATAGTAATGTAGTCATGTTATTTACCCATGTTCATAATTTGATAATTTTTATTTGTTGTTGTAAGAAAGATAATAACGTAGTATTGTTTAAGAAAAATGTCTGTGACTTACCTCTATTATATTAGGATATATGATTCTGCATACATTAATCTCGGGATACGGTGAACTCAGGATACGTTTTTCAGGTTACGTGGTGGAATAAGATGTTTTTCCAGTCCCTGTTTGTGGTGTTTGCCCCAACTTACAGTGGTATTTATAATGTTATTTGATTATATACATGTGTATTATATATGGTACTGTATTTGGTTACTAATGTTAATGACGTATCCCGGGGCTCTACTGTGTGTGAATTATTTAGGATTACTATTTTATAATGCTGTTGAGTGATGAAACTATTGACTACGCTTTCTTCAAAGGATTCTCTCTATTTTTTAAAAACGTTGTTGTTCAGGGAGTTCTTTAAATGTCGGTATTGTTTGTAATCGCTGGTCCGGTTATTTTGACCGGTCAGTGACACGGCACAATCGTCATTTTTAGGAAATCACCTCAAGCGGCTAATTCATTTCCCTCTTTTTTTAAACACCCTATTCAATTTTCGTGTGAACTTTTATCAATTATAAAGCTATGCTATTTCCTTTATCTAATGCGACGTCCAGAATGTTTGAAGCGTGTCACGCATACATTGATACACTTCTGTTTACATTTGACATGCAAGGGTCGGGTCAAAACCATGGCTTTGGACGAAATGATTAAGAAAATTAATGGGTACAGGGTGGACACGTGTTGTATTTTCCCGGTTAATTGGCTTACTTGTATATTGTTGCAGGCGATATCAAAACCTACCCACATACCCGTAATACGAATCACAGCAGAAATAAAAACAGAGGTTTACGCTCTCTCTCTCTCTCATTCTCTACTCTTACACCCACCAACACACATATACCCACACACACACACACAACCACACACACATACGTACGTATATATATATATATATATACATATGTACAGAGAGAGAGAGAGAGCGAGAGAGAGAGAGAGAGAATAAACGACAAAAATTTATATTCCAAAATGCATGATGTTAACATCAGTTGATCCTTACAGTTCTTGACAGTGTCTGTTTCGTAGTGCAAAATCAATCACTAAATAATTATATCAATTAGTGAAGCTTGCGCTACGAAAAAGACACTGCCAAGAACTGTAAGGATCAATTGATGTAAAGGAATAAAATATAAAAATTTCAACAGCATGTATTTTGGAATATAATTTTTTGTCACTCATTCTATATATTGCTCTGTATTCACATTGAGCTTCTTTTATGAGGATTTATATATAAGAAAATATATTTCTACTGAAATATATTTATATATATATATATATATATATATATATATATGGGGGCCTACATTTCTTTGAATTTTCCTCTGTAAGGATCGTTTTAGAAGGTTAGTTTCACATTTCGAACTTTGACTAATGGTAGCAAAACCATTTTTCTGTAAATGAGCATAGTTTAGCTTGTAACCTTCTAATATTATGTATTTATTTTAGTTAATTGTGATAGGGGATAGGATCATGATTTTCTTTTTTTTATCAAGGCTTGACTCTTGGTTGGCGCCTCTGTCATGGCTGTAGTTCCACTTCCAGGGTAGATAAAGTTTACCCTATTACTGCCCTCTCCTCGTCTGGTGTGTTAAAGTGTTCAGGGACTTTTTTATCCTTAGTGCCGTCCTCTATGTAAATTTATTTTTTATTCATTTTTTGATTAGTTAATACATATGTACGCGTGTGTTAGTTACATAAAAACACACCTTTATGATCGATTATTAGGCAACTTTCACAAATAAGAGAGAAATATACATATATTAACTAATGATTACTGACATTAATAGCAAGAGAAATTATTTTGTACATATTTCATAATCATTTTTTACTTTGATTGTCATTAATATTACATGTTATTTCTATTGAAAAATTAAATGTCAATAAAAACAAGTCCGTAACTAATCCATATATATATATATATATATATATATATATATATATATATATATATATATATATATATATATATATATATATGGGGTAGTTACAGAAGATCAGAATACACCAATACCTTGGTGACAAATCAAAACAAAAGGGAGCAATATACGGTAGCCCATGGCTGACTCTCTACGCCCTCTCTTTTTTTTTCTGGAGAAGCATTCGATTTTTATATAAAAACATTGAAAATATAATTTAGGACAGACTACTCTGTGGCTTAAAATAAGAACAGTTGACAGATAACTAGATAGTTCTATGTTCGATTCTCCGCTTAAGATAATTAATAGTCTACCCGCACTAACGCACCCACGTACAGCGAAAAAAACTGTATATGGATGAATTTATTCATAATTGAAATAATGATTTTCATTCCTAAACTACTAGAGATTTTTTTACGAGAAAATGACCACCTATAAACGCCCGAAAGTCACTCAAAAATAAATGTTAATGGGCGTAGGTAGTCAATGGCGCAATATCATAGTCATCGTTAATAGTGGAAATTTGGAGTACTTAAGGGAATGGCTCATTAAAACTTGTTTACGTTGGACTTGAAGACGGCGATATTGTAGTCACTATTGGAAAGCACAAAAAACAGAAGAGACTTCATCATGTGTTCAGTTCTAAGATAGAAGCTTTGTTCATGGAGTCACCGTGTAGGCTTATCCACAGACAAAGAGTTGGGGTATTATTGATTATGGTTTCAGCTACGCGAGTGTTTTTCATGAAAGTAGGCCATAGGATGTTTTATGCCTTCCTAATCAGTAGTGAAGTGATTGACTATTCTACTGGTTGAGATTTGAACACAGATGCAAAGGAACCTTTGACTCTGTTTGCTAGGAACGTTAACTCTAGTCCGCAAACATCTGCCATGCGAATTAAAGGAAATTAAGAAAGATAAATGCAAAATATATGCAAAGCGTTAAAACAGTCATTAGTTATCAAAAGACTGATAATTGTGATCTCGACCAAGGTCAGAAGATAGCTTTTATTTCTCAGACAATGCTCAATTTTACCACCTTATTCTTAAAGAACTTAATAATTATGAATTGACTCCTTTCGCCTTAATACTTAGTGTATTTTGCTTTGTTACTTTCAGAAAAAAAGAATTTCATTACTTTCAGAAATATGAAGAATTCTGTGAACGGTCTCTATTACGGTATATAAAGCTTGTTCATTCTCATTCTCAGGTTGATGCAAACGATTAGCATTTACTTTCGTCCCAAAACTCCGTAAATTGAAAGACTTTCTCGTGTTTTGATGTCCAAATAATTCTAGGACACTATATATCGTTCTATTATGCTAGTAGTGTATTTATAATAAATAATAATAATAATAATAATAATAATAATAATAATAATAATAATAATAATAATAACTAGCGGGACTTGGAGAAATTACGCAGCGATCTTTCATATGTAATATATTGATGTTGGTATCTTATGGATGTTCAGCATGAATAGAGACTCCCTGATATTATTGCAGCTCTTTTGTTAAAACTGTAGACGTATTTATCTTAGCTAGTAGGGACGCCCGATGAAGCCCGGTCGTAAAATACACTTAGATATGATATTTGAGTTTATGCAGATTTCGTATATATTATCAGAGAATAACTTTTCTATCAGTTCTTATATATTATAAAGTTGTGTGTTCATATATATATGTATGTGTGCGTGTGTGTGTGTGTGTGTGTGTGTGTGTGTGTGTGACTTGAATGTATCAGCGTGAATCGAAACCGAAACCAAAGCTTATATATATATATATATATATATATATATATATATATATATATATAATGTTTGAGTTCCTTCAGCTGTAATCGAAACCAGAAAAAAACTTATGAAGAATTCTTGGTAAAATTATTTCATACAAGTAATTGAAGTCCATAGAAATAAAACAGCACTTAATCGGAAGAAAAATAATATAAGCGTGACCCACGAAATAACACAGACGATATCGTATAAATATATCGATAACTTTTCTGATGTAAATTGTATTCCGACTGTAGGCGTGCAAGTGTAGCTTAATTCTCACTGTTCTCTGGTCTTCAGTTCGTAACGGAGTTTCTTGATCTCAATTTTTCCATCTTCTAAAATGGCTAAGTATTAGTAACTTCTCCCGCTGTAAACACGATTTATCACGTGCATTTTTGGAGATAAACGCCATCGAATTGGACTGGTTTTTCCTCTTTCTATAACAAAAATGCAAAATTTGGTAACAGGAAATTTGATCTGTATGCTGTCACTAAATATTGTGATCGTATTTGTTAAAGAAACTTAGTTTGAAGACGAGCATATAATATTCAGTATGTAAGCAGGCTGGGGAAACAAAGTTGTACAGCCGGTAAGTCCTAGAGAAGAAGCCTTGTTCATGGAATGTGCGTTTAAGTTTAAACACAGGTAGAACGTGGGAGAAAATATGGTTTCGTTAGTAGATATCCGAGTGTTTCTTGTGAAATTCTGGCGCAGGAAGACCATAGATTGAATCTCCGACAAGCAGTTGCCATGAAAATCGCTACAGAGCAAATCCAAGTGCGCTACGTCTTATCTGTAGAAAAGAGATACAGGGAAGAAAAAATAATCACCAATAATCAAATTTCGAGGTCTATTTTGAACTGTCAATGCAAGGGTGCTTTGAGCGGCTCCTCTTCGTTTCAGGGCGTATTTGGCTTTAATACAGAAAAATGATTGCGTTTAGAGTAAAATAACTTTTGGGACAGTAGAACGCCGCAAGGATTTTTTTGCAGCGACCTTAGCAACTGATTCAGTGTAATTTTCCATTTTAGGTCAGGAGCGAGAGTTAGTCAAAGAAGCTAGATGAAGCAACGTTCTTCTTTTAGAATAGAGCCATTTATGTTTACTGGGATCAATTGGTTGTTGGTAAAAAGAAATAAGTTTGTTATTTGATGCGTTGATATTAAGCAGAAAAATGCATTGTTATCTTAGGCAGAATCTTGTTCAAATAAACATGAACATTCAACAGTATCCAAATTCTAAAATCTGTTGCTAAGATCGCTGGACAAATGATTGACTAATTCTAGCATTCCAGTATGCAATCCTCCATCTGTCTAAGAGCCAAGTACATTCTAAAATAGAGTACTGTTGCCACACATGAGCAGGACTTGCTTGGCGTATCCTATCCTGCTTTGATAGAGTTCAAATGTAGCCTCGAAATTTAGTGCATGACGCTGTTTTCCTGTTCCTTGCAACCTCTTTCTCACAAAAGAGTTGTTGTAAGCCTGTTTCTGCTTTATTGTTATTTACATGGCAAATATTTGAGTTACTTTCAATTTATTTTTCCTGGTTCTAAACTTTCACGAAATATACTCGACTGGTTACAATTAAAATCAATATTTTCCCGTCACACTCTACCTGTGCCTAAATCTAAATGCAAATACATGAATGAAACTTCTTTTCTAGAACTGCCCGCCCGTGTAACACTGTACCACTAACGTGCGTCTCAGTCTTGTGCAATACGGTAGCATTAAAGTTCAATGGAAACAAATTTTTGTTGAGTTGTCCACTTAAATAATAAAGCTGGTTTAAATCTCGCCTACTCTTTTTCGAAAATTTGTTTCTAGTTCTCCTACTATTATTGGTGTTACTTTAACTTCCTTCATCTTCTATACTCCTTTAAGCACTATGGTCAGTTCTGTGTTTTTGCTTCGCTTCTCTGTCTCTTTGATCTAAACTCTGTTGTTTGTTGGGACGGAGAATCTACAATCTGGCAGGATTTCTCCTTCATGTTAACTATTATGCCACCCGGTCTTCTTGCTCGGATGAGTTCATCAGCTTATATATCCATGCTCCACAGAATGTTGTGACTTTCATTTTTCCAGTAATGCTACAGGGGTGTTCTTGTATCATTTATCTGTGTGTTCAGGATACAGTTGTTTGCATAATTTCTTGTGTACTGTTTTTCACGCTTGATCTTTTATTATTTTTCGGCTTGTTTGCTACATTCTATTATTATGTGATTTATCTTTCATCTCTCTGTGCACAGCCTTTATTTACTGTTTTTCAATGTGTTCTGTTGATCATTGCTTTAATGTGGTTTGTTTTGATAGCGTTATGTTGTTCTGATTTTATGGGTGATTCAATTTCTTTGTATACGTTTCCTTTTTGTCGCCATGTCCAAGTGTTTTCTTTAGTCTTATATGCTGTCATTCCAATGTATCGTCCCCATGTTATTAATTCTCGTTTTGCCCCTTGTCTTTTCTTTTTCTACCTTGTTCTTCCTTTCAGTGTCGTTTGCTGAGATTATTATTCTTACGACTTTCTGTTTTATGTATATTTCTTACTGTTTTTGTATTGTAATATAAAATCTTCTATACACACCAGTCCTCTAACCCTGTTTTTCCGTTCGCGTATAGTGAATAAGTGTCATGGTTTGGGCGCGGTGCATTGTGCATAGTCATGCATTTCCTAGTCTTTTGGTCAATTTGCCGTAGTTTTTTCCCTTTCGTTCACCCAATAAACGGTCTATAGTATCTTACTATTGAAATAAACGGTCAAGATTATTATCATTGTTACCAGTAGGAACAAAACAGCATCAGTAACAATAATAACAATAACAAACATAGCAATAATAATAATAATAATAATAATAATAATAATAATAATAATAATAATAATAATAATCTATATATATAAAAGCGAAAATGTATGTATGTATGTATGTATGTGTGTCTGCTAAAAACTTTTGACCGACGGAACAAAAATTCACAACCTTGGTCTCCCATGAAAGCCCTACCCTCCGGACGACAAATATCGAACAATTAGCCCAAAAGGACCCTCAAAAGTGCGTCAACTGATCGATTTTCTGTAGGGGGGGCAAAATAAGTGACATTTTAATGTTAAACATTACATATTTTTTAATCGATTTATAACTGCCCCCAAAAATACGGGCGCCAACTCTTGTCCATAAAGTGTACACGGGGACGTTTATTTTGAGTCAACTTGTAGTTAAAACCCGCTGAGTCATGTCACGTGATCTTGACGTCAGCAAGCTATAATGTCAGTCTGAATTTAAAAACATTGTTGTTATCGGTAAAACATTTTTTAACCCTCGCACAAGCTAAACTATGAACTTATACGCTATGACAACGTTACCAAAGTTATTAGCACGTTAAAAATAGTTAGCTACGATAGTTAAACGAAAAATAACAAGCCAAAAATGTGAAGTAAAAAAAATACGTTTACAAAAAATATTAACGTTCGAAGTTTTTACAAAAGAAAAAAAACAGCCAGACACCATTTTCTTTTTTAGTAACACTCTTTACAGTAAGGAAGACGAAGTGAGAGAGAGAGAGACGCAAACAGAGAGATAGAGAGAGAGAGAAAGAAAGAAAAACGTTAACTTTTTCACCCCGAAATCGACAATTTTCGACAGGGGGGGGTCAACAACGCATGCGTCAGATGACGTCATGACGTCGTACCTGATTTACTTTAAATAGTTGAAAAACCGAACAAATCTCATATACGTCGGTTTAGCTCAGGTAGTTAAGCCCTTGGTTCATTATCTAAATGTTTTGGGTTCGAATCGTGGTGTGAGATGTTTTTTTTTCGATTTTTTTACTTTAAATATTGAACTCTGTATTATTTAAGTGATTTTTCACGTAACGTTCGTTTTCCTGTTTTTTTTTTTACTTCGATTATTCTTAGCGACACCCCAAAACACCCGGGTATCCACCTGTTTTTTTTTTTTTTACTTCGTTTATTCTTAGCGAAACCCAAAAACACCCGGATACCCACCGATTTTTTAAATTTTAATATCGAACAGGCTTATTTAAGCCACTTTTCACGTGTTCGTTTTTCTGTTTTCATCATTCGTTTGCCTTCCAGTAGATTTTTACTTGTGTTTTTTCGATGTTTTGATTACCCCCCCGCTTAATTAAAACGTTGTTTTCTTTTCTTACTTCGCTTATAAAAATGCTTACATCGTCGTCGTCGTAACGCTCGACGACTTTCAAATATCTTTCACTTATTCGCTTATAAAATGCTTCATTCTGGCTGACCGATTTTATTTTCAAACTTCGCCTCAGGGCTTCGGCTTCGATCCTACGCCCCCGGTTTCTTTTTTATTTAACACCACACACACCTACAAACACCCGGGCAACGCCGGGTACTCTGCACTAGTCTATTTATATAAAAGGCAAATGCGACGTGTGCATTTTTGTATGTCCAAAAAAGGCTTTTTTTGCCGACGGTCGCGGGGTCGTTACTGCCCCTAAGAAGTGTTTATATATCCGCTAGATAATAATGTCTAGGGTTTGGGAATGTGCGTCACATCTACATTTATTTACAGCGACTTTTAAAAATTATTGCTATTTTGGCTTCCCACATGTTGATTTGGCTTTTTCCTATAAAACGAAACTAATTCAAAGCTGACACAATGTTCTCGGCAATTATGCCAGGAACGTTCACAAGCAATCAGTTTTAATGATAGGAAAATTCCTTATATCAGGCAATTGCTATTCAATTTGGACAATCCCTTTTTATGGGGAGCTGGTTGCTCCTCAACATCTTAGGGGAAACAAAAGCAGCTAAAGTTGAGTAAACAACCCCCCCCAAACCTGCCCCGCAGTAAATGTTACCCCCTTTTCTTCTATTTGACCTCATTAATGAGGTCAAAAAGAAGTAACGGGGTTAACTTCATTGCGGGCACCTGTTAATTCAAACATGTTTCCATTACTATTTCTTGGTCGGCGAACAGTTAATGTTGCACGTTTTTTTTTCACACTTTATTATTCTCCAACTGTGCCTCAAGGCTTCGATTTCGATTCTTCCTATTTACCTACCAAAACCTTTTTTTTAAAACAAACACCCGGGCAACAATTTTTTATTATTCTTTTGTTTTGATTTACCCAAAACCACACACACCTCTAAACACCAGGGCAACGCTGGGTACCCCCCGCTAGTACAATATAAACAACATCACTGTTAATTAAAACATTAATAACAAAAGAACATTAATATTAAAGCAATAACAAAATAAAAAAATAAGATTAATAAACATAACAACAGTAATAACATAAACAACAACAACAACAACTAATAATAATGATAATAATGAGAATAATAATAATGACGATAATAATGAGAATAATAATGAGAATAATAATAATAATAATAATAATAATAATAATAATAATAATAATAATAATAATAATAAGCCCGCAACAGTACAGGAAAACCAGAATCAGAAAATCCCGTGTAACATGGACATAGAGAATGATAAACCCATGCAATCAATAAGACCGGATGTCGTAATAATTAACAAGAAAGAAAAGTCATGTCAAGTCTTAGATCTTGCTGTCCCAGCTGACCAGAGGGTGACTATAAAAACAGGAAGGAAATGGAGCAAATACATAGAGCTAGCCAGAGTGTCACAAGGGATTTGGCTAATGAAGAAGATCAAAATAATACCTATAATATTAGGAGCACTAGGAACAATTCCCAAAACTTGTTTTTAAAAAAATGGGATGAATTGGAATCAAAGGAATAGACTCAAAGATACAACGACTGACGATAATGAAAACAGATGGAATGTTAAGGAAAACTCTGGAATGCGGAGATTAACACACAGGAACCTCATGCGTGAGCCAAACAAAGTGCTGCGGAGGCAAAACATGAAGAAGTGTTACAGGGAACGAAGAACCCTAAAGCTGCATATTTAGAAGTTCTCCATCCCCCCACCCATCCCTTCCCATTGCCCTATCACTGCACCACTAAAAGTGTGATACCAAATAGCCAAGAAAGGTGAAGAAGAATGAAAAGACCGAAAGCAGAGCGCAGACTAGATCTCCGCTTGACTAGCTTGAAGAGAACTGGGACCTTTGGAAGTCTTATTGCCACTCAAATTCCAGTGGAGACGAATGATCGCTGCCAGCGAGAAATCAATGGTGATAGTCTGTTGCGATAACGCAAATTTATTTGCTAATGTTATCGAGGGAATTGGAGAGTACTGGGAATCAAGGGAGACTTGTTGTCAATCCGCTTCCAGGATACACCAGAGGTTTCCAATGGGAGATCTTTGATGACTTGTGTGCATGCTCTTGTGAGCCGATAAAAATGATAACATGAAGAACTGGCGCTACTCGGGATTGAATGAGGATCTACGAATATGCCACGCTTTCGATCTTTCTATTTTTATCGTAATCGGTGAAATCGCCAATGTTAAATCAACTCAACTAATAGCCCGTTATAGCCGAGGACAAACTGCGGTATACGGGAGGAATCTCCACACATCTTCCAGCAATCACTTAATCTAAAATACTTTGGTCTCCTTTGCGACGGAAACTGCACACAACGCGTGTTGGTCCGCTGGCAACGTTTCACCTTTTCATTAGCTGTAACATCGATGTTCAGGGAGGTGTGCCGGTTCATTTTCAAAATCACCCGCTTGCCCTTGATCCTCTATTATAATGCTGAGTGAATGACAAGGGAGCGTCAAGTATTATTTTTGAAGTGTTTAAAAGAACTCGGCCAAGATTTAAATAACATAAATCGACCCAATCTTTTGGTCCATTAGCTAATTCTTTTACAAGTATGATAATGGGTTAGTTAACTTATATAACCTTATTAACAGCGATAGTAATTATTAACTTGTTTCGCCAGGAGAAAATAATAAAAAAAACAGTGTTGTTTTCTATGTAGAAATATTTAACTCCCGAAAGTGGGCATTTTTAATTAGAATAAAAATAAAAATAGTATCAGTATAATATCATTTTTCTTCGATTACCAAACATTGGAAACATAATAGCAGAACCTGTACTACACTTTGATTTCAGCCACTAGGAAAGTAATATCTCAGATAATTATGCACTATTCACTGTTTATTGTAAGGACTTCATTTTTGGATCTTATATTTAAGATGGATATCTATTTGCTGATATATCGGACAGCCATGTTTTTATTATTATTTGTAATAGTTTTCTGCGCAGACTGTGTCAGCTATGCTTTAAGGAAAGCAGTCAAAAAGTCAACCAAATATAAATACTTTCTTTTGACAAGCAACAGACGGATTCTCCATCCTGTATCCTTTCTTGTGCGTCTAAGGAGAACACTAACGCCATAGCCTGGTGCGATAGTCTCGTTTATTAACAAGGCCCAGCAGTTATTGCATAGAAGGCACGTAACAGTCTAAAGGCAATGTCAAGTACCTTCTCGTTTCACGTGAGCTTTCAGACCTTTCTCTTAGTTTTACCATTGTTCCTGCATCTCGAAGCTTGCTGATGAATGTCTCACCTTGAAGGTATGTCAAAACCCGGGTCAATACTGAGACAACGGTAGACGTTAAAATTTTTCTCAGTGTTAAGGGTTCAGCTGTGACACAAAGCCGGAACCTTTTAATATTTCTCTTCGTTTCCTTTTCTTTTAAATAATTTAAATACAGAATACCGGATGTCAGTTAACAGCGAGTGACATACGGCAGTGACAGTCGAGAGAAAAACAAATCCTGGAGATCTTTTTTTTTTCTTCCTGAATCTTCCATTCATATCCAGTTTCTTTTTAAAATATCAGAGTAAGGGAGGGCATAAATGAGCAAACAGATATACAATTGAGGGCAGAAAACAATACAAAGGATGACAAAAAAAGCAGTCCTCGGGAGACATACGTTAAAAAAAGGTTAGAAAATAAGATGTTCTGCGTACGTACTCATGACTGATAAAGCAACGTTGTCCTTTTTTTGTCTGTAGCTAAAAAGCCTTAAATCGATTGTACGATAAGTTAAGGGAGTGAAGCGCTAACCACTGCATCCTGGGGTCATTAGCGACCGTCTCCTGTGACATTCTGTTTGTGTCGTTGGCGTTAGCATTTAAATACGCGCCATTGTTCAGTGTCGATCTCTGCGCAATCGGCCACTCCATACCCTCGAGCGGTAACTTGTTCTTCGAGGTACTTTTTATGGGAAGAAAGCTAGAACGCTAATGTTTGATGAATGAATAAACAAGAAGGCGAAGGACTAGGAGAAAACGAAAATTGGGAAAATATGTTCAGAATAAGATTGTGATTAAAAATAAACCGGTGGATAAACATTCGAAAGAGAAGCGAAAGGAAAAGAAAACTAAAGAGGACGTCCAACAAGACACAAGAGAATACAGACTGTATTTGAGTGTCTAAGGACAACTCGCCACGTAATCCTCAAGTAAATATTCAAAATCACATAGTATTCGCAGTCCAAATAAGATATACTCGGTATGGCTTACCCAATGCTAGATTTTACAAAAAGCCGTATGTCTTCACCAAGTGATGTTACCTCATGTAACAGCACGAAGCTGGATCCTCCACTAGAGTAGACGAATTTTGTCCTTATTTCTAGTAATACAAATTGACCAACCAAAAAGCATACTGTAATAAATTTAAATTTTCAATTTCGGAGAAAGATATTGTCCTCCAAACTTCTTTAATAACTCAGTGTTTTAACGGTAAAGAATAGCCTTAATGGAATGGAAGAGCATATAGTTATCTCATATTGAGATGCAGTATTTACCTCAGTAAAAAGGTCCCTTGGTTTTAAAAATCTTCGACTGAAGTAAAATGAAACAATGTAAGAAGGAGATTTAATAATATGATCGAGGAGACGATTGCTGTGAAACAAAGAGAAAAGGTAATATGAGTGAGAAAAAATCCTAAGCTAAAACAGTATAATTCATTTATATTGTCTGTGGATTACCGGCCGGAGAAGACGAAAGAGTGAACTAATTTTGATTGGCAAAGTGGAACTAGTGTTAAATATTCAGACAAAGAAGACATACAAATCTGAAACACGAAAAAAAAAAAAAAAGACAACAACAGGCAAAAAGTAAATAATAATAAAAAAATAAAAAAATGGCGGAACATCTCATGTTTATACAATAAAATAGGTAAAGTAATATGATGAATAATTGAACTCTACTGAATGAAAAGGTGAAAATAAGTAAGAAGAGGCTGGGTTAAATAATGATGAGGATGACGACATCTTTGACATTTGTACATCTGAACAAAAAAAATGAAATAAAAAGTGAAATTAACAGTAAGTAAACAATTTTTACGGAAGGAAAATAAAGAAAGAAAACAACTTAATAATCAGAATATGCATATATTTATAATCTTTCTAATGTCGAAACTAAACTATTACTATGTATTAGGGTTAAACTAAGTTTAGTATACTACTTCAGATTATATATTTCAATGCTTAATTAAAGTGAACTAGTTTAGTATCGATTATATTGTGGTAATATCTTGCTCTCAGATATTACTGAATTAACTTTTCAGTGGGGTAATGTAGTACCTTATCTATTATCATTGGGATATCCTTTTAATAATGGTAAGCTAAATCTCGTTTAAATTAATAAAAAATAAAATATAACATTTTAATTATATCTATTTAAAACTATATTTTTTAGTCGAAAAGATGATATAATTTCATTTTTGAACAACCTATTTTTAAATCAAAGAAAATCAGTATTGTTCACTTTCACGACATAAGATTAATCGCAAATTGGTGCATCTATTTTTTTATTAATATGTGTGAAATGTGATGCGTGTGTACGAACGTAAATTATTATGGTTAAATGGCAATTTGAATCATTTAGAATTGCTTTAAAGCTTCACCGCACACTCATTTTTCAACCAGATTTCAAACAATTCTTACAGTTTATAGATCACCTTATCAGCTATATAATGAAGAGAATTTTCAATTTACGTTCAGTAAAATAAAATTGATGACGAATTTACCGGTGTTCAAAATCGTAAGAAAAAACGTAAGGAGATAAGCGACATATTTTATGACTTCAGCGTTGCTACTAATTCACTACTCTCGCGAAAAGAGAAGTAACAAGTGTAACAGAGAGAATGAAAAAATGGAAAGGAGATAATTGGGGATATTTTATTGAAAGCAGACGAGTGCCGTACATTGTTATTGCATATGTGTATGTTATATTTATGTGGGCTTTAAAAATAAGACTGAAATTAAAAAAGAACTAGGGAATTTACTTGAAGCGAGGATCATGGATTACAATAGCAAAAACACGCGAGAATGAAAAGTAATATGGTTAAGCTTAAACATGGAATAGTAAAGAACCAGTTGTTAAAACTGGAAAAGAAACTTACAGGCTATGGTGGTAAAAAATATAATAAAGTTATAACTTAAAATATTACAGCATTAAGATTTTTTTTTTAATTCAATGTATCACATTTAATAACTAGTCCTTTTTATTTCATGTTTACGCTTAACCATATTACTTTGAAATTATGAAATAAATACTAAGTAGAAGAAGAGATAGAAGGACACGGGGGAGATGAAACAACGATTCCTCGTTGTATAAGAATGAAGAACATACAGTCGATTAAATTAGGAGAAAACGAAGATGCAAGATCTACAGTATGCGAATTAGTCAAACAAAAGGGAACACTGTGTTTTAATAGCAAGAAAAACAATTAAAAATTCAGGAACTAAAAATGGACGAGAATTATAAGCTAAGAAAGATGGTTTAACAAAGTAAACGAGAAAAGTTATTGAATAATAAGGAAGGAGAAAAAAAGTGCAGAGTAAATCTAACAAGTAAGATAAACGTAATTATAATTAGAAAAATCCGTAGAAAAGGATAAACAAATGTAGTGACATAAACAAAATATCAACAGCAATCAGAACGTAGAGTATCTATACTCCTATAAATATAAGTTTTTTTTGTTGTAATGATATTCACAGTTTCTATTTATTTACAAAAGGAAATACAAGTTTCTTATATATTGGTTGTAGAATTGCATTCAGCTACAAAAGATCTAGCTAATTTGCATATTCGTTAAAACATTCGTTATAATTAATTCCTTATTTGTTTGTTTTTTTCGGTTTTCGTATGGGATTATCATCTTTAGTTCTCTATTACGTCTAATTATAATCATGAAGCTATTCTATAAAATTCATACTTGCGTAATATTTGCGTAAAGAGCTTATAGTAAACACAACCTTCTTTCTCTCTCTCTATATATATATATCTGTATGTATATGTATATGTAGAAATACATATATATATGCATGCGTATATGTATCTGTCTAAAAAAATGCCTATCAAACTCCTCCGCCAGTTTTTGATATAAAGGCATGAACCTTTATACATAGCTATGCGAACATTTTATTTGTTTTATAGCCGAGGAAAATCCGTGCAAAACTGTGAAAATTAAAGAAATAGAATTTGCCAGGTTACGGTCGAACGAAAGCATTACGAATACGGATGCGGTACGTAATAGCTATTAGTGTATGGTGTAATTTTTAGCCTTGCAGCAAACATATTTCTATAGCTCAGAAATAAAGGTCATAGGAAAATTAATCGTAAGCTAAACGTTTTGGTTTAGATTTCCGGTGGTGAGAGACGAATCATTTTTAAGAACTTTAAAAATCATTACAATATATTGGGCTCCATGCAATATAATAATAAATGCGAAATTTGCAATAATCAAAATATCATATTTAAGCGTATTTTATGACCGGGCAATTCCATTCGAGCTGGTAGTAGCTAAAACATGCTAAAACCAACGAATTTATTAGAATAATCAGAAACTAGAAATGAGTCAGAGGTTTTGCTTGACCAGAGTGTAAAGGAACAAAGTCGAATAATTTAGGACATAAATAAAAGCAACAATCTAGTTGATAAGTAAAAATAAACTGTTATCCTATTTTTTTATCAATTTTAATATGGCTGCCATTTAAGCATCTAAGCAAAATTATTTGTGGATTTATAAGTATTCAATTTATTTAATAATTTAAGGAAAGATTAAGATAGTACTTCTGTGTTTAACCATAATTCGTTGCGATTTTGTTCGAACATCGAAAGGTTCGACAACCGAAACGATATTCCCCCTTTAAATCAATAGAAATAGAATTATTTTGTTTCAGAGTTTAAACGCCCCTTTTTATCTGTAAACTTTTAGGATTTTATACTGTTAATGGTAATTGAATTTCTATTTCTTTTTTGTTGTTCAAATAATCGGTTTAGCGTCGTGTAAAACTTGAGAAACATTTTTTTTCGCGCAATTAATTACTTTCGTCCGCTTCGTTAATCGTATTAAAGTCTACTGTCCTTTTTTTTTTGTTACTTTTTGGACACCTCAATGTCCTTTTTCATCCCACACAAAGTAGGAACGACCAATTGAATTGCGTGATTCTGGTGACACAGCGATGTACTAGAAATAACTCAGATACCGTCTAGACTGCCGAAGAAATTGTGAGGACGCTGTTCTAAATATAATTTTCGTGGCAAAGTTCAAACCCGCGTGGCGATCTTGTTGAAGAAGGGTTGGGTCGTCACACTACACTTAAAAATAGCATGCCCCGTATGAATTACGACGCTCCATCGAGGAATACCACTTCTTTTTTATATTCCAAGCGAAGCCAGCGGTTCGAATCAGAAATTTCGTTCGGCTACTGAGGCAAACGATCTTCAATTTTGGGTTTGGACACCGTATTTTTCGACCAGTGAAACATACGACTACCGAGGTATCACTGTATACTTTAATAATTTACTTATATTTTGGCAATTATATTTTAAGCAATAAATTATTAATTGAACAGTATTGTTAAGAATCCTGACTTAATTTAGTAAAAAAAACAATTCTGTTTTGATGACAGAAAGTTGAAAATTTTAAATTTCTGAACGAAAATAATAAACCAATGGAACAAAACTGTCAGGTATATTGTGTAAAACAAGTTGGGCACCAAGACCGGTAACTACCACAAAGAAATGGTAACTAAGGACATGAGATCAATTAAAGTTTCATGAGAAAATACACTCTTTAAAACCTCAAGTCTTCTGACATGGAAAAACGTTGAACACGAGCGAGTCATGTTGCAAGTAAATACGCGCTAATTCATTGCTATATAAGTGTTGCACGAATGTAAAGTCATTTGGAATATAGAAAAAAAGCAGGAAAATTAAAGACACATTGAAAAACTTGATGTCACTCCAAAGCCAGGATGCATTATATATTTTGACCAGTGGCTTATCTGTTATTAAACTTATTAAGTAAGTAATAAATCAACTTAGTACATACTAATCAACAACAGGAAAGAATTAATGAACTAGCGCTTCGCAAACACGAATAAAAATGGTCAGATGAATTCAAAGTTACTATAACTGCCTGAGTATATGTTTCTGGGGGAAAACAATTGTGAATATACACAAACATTAGATTGATATTATTTGTATTAATTAGAGTATACAAGGATACCTTGGTTGTCGAAAGAAATTTTTTATAAACTATATTAATAACAATCAGTTTGCGGTTTATATGGAACTTGCGTTTATCTTAAACAAAAGATTTATTACCATAGCTTACGTTTCATTTTTGTTGTTTCAAAACAAACAAGGCACAGTCGTGAGGGGCAACTATTTGGGATCAGATTCGCAGGGATAATTTTTATGGGGTTGGGCAGCGAGATGGCTGTTCAAATTACACATGAACTTCTGCATGTCAGTACACTCATGTATGCAGGAGTCTGAGAGAGGATTCCAAAGTGCGGCAGTTCGAGAGAAAAAGCTATTCGAGTGTAGGCCTGGGACTTTACTGTTTGTCAGGTTTGTCGAGGGTATGGTTGTCGAGAAAGTATTAGTCCTCGGGGTTTTTCAGAACACTTGCCATTTGACTACTTGTAAAACAGAAACAGGGATGCCAGCTTTTGACGTGGGACAGATGTTGGATTTTAGTTGATAGTTCAGGACTTATTATCTTAACCACTCTTTTTATTTACCCTTTATAGGATCGAGACACCAGCGATGCACCAACCCAGATGTGAAAACAATACTCCATGCATGGATGAACCATGGTCTTGTAAAGATACTCGCAATGCCGGATACTCGCAAATGTGAGTAGACTTTTAGCACGGTAGACAGAGACCATCATCCTCGTCGCCGCCTTGGCAATTGCCTCAATATATTTGTTCCAATTCATGTTTTCTGTGACTGTTAATCCCATGAGCTTGCGGAAAGTACTGTCAGACATTGTATCCCTAGTCACGGCAATATACATGAATTATTTGCCAGATGTTAGGTTTATTAATATACTAGCCTGGATGGCTGACGTTGCACGTGCGTTTAGAGATGTGAGTTGAGCAAAATAAAGGTGGTAGAAGACAGGCAGGCTCGAAGCTATACAGCGAAAAAGGAAAAGAGCTTGAATAAAGTAAAGTGTATGCTAAACTGGAAGTGACGTAGATTTATACTACGGCTAGACCATCTAAAACAGGAAATGACTTTCGAAAATATCGGCGAAAAAAGCGGCCCCTCTCTGTAGGAATTTATTTTTTAGCCAATTTTTTCGATATGTCGTCCGAAAGGTCGAGCTTTAAAATGATACCGATATCCGGAAAATCTGTCGCCTATGTCGAAAGTTTAAGGTAGCCATACATACGTACAAAAATTTAAACGGACAGGTAAGATTAATATTATAGATTCCCTTCTCCATACGTGTTACATTTGACCTGAAAACAAATCAACATAATGGACAAATTAAAGACGACTCAACTAGATCATAGTAACTAAAATACTTAAACTCTATATTTCGTTTGGTTTAAATTGTTTCTGTTAGCGTATTTGTTCCACATCTGGCCTAATAAAACATAGAATTTCAACGCACAAACATTCTTTTAAAAATAACTCTCTATCAAACCAAACTACTCTATCCAACTATATTTGGCAACTAAAAAATAACAATATTTCTTTCAACTTAAAATGGCAAATAATTGAGACTTGCAAATCATATAAACCAGGAGATAAATTTTGTGCACTATGTACAAAAGAAACCCTAAAAATTTTAAAATATGAAGATATAAAAAGTACAACCAAACTATTAAATTCAAGACACGAGCTTCTGACATGTAATCATAAACGTTGGTTTAAATTTAATAAATATAAACCACCTTAAATCATTAAAAATTACTCATTAGTAAAAATAGATTACAATTTTTTTAAATAAATTAAGTTAGACCAATTACCTCCCTTACACCCGTAAATCAAATAATAAATAAAGTCAATAACACATGACAATTATCTCCCCTTAAAAACTTGCAAAATAAATATTCTCTCTCTATATATTAACTGTAGCGTCTTTAAATCAAGATACGCTAACAGAAACAATTTACTGCACGAGCGTCGCCATTTTAAAATTCATCATTCAATAAAATAAAAAGCTATAGCAAACATCTAAATGACTACTTTAAACACAGTTCCTGATTTCAAAAAAAGAAAAACTAAAAGGTAACTATCTCTATATATTTTTAATTCAAATTTATTATGTAAATTCAAAAATATATATTTTTTCTACTCATTTCTATCTCTAACCTATATTAATTTTCTTATAAATTTTAAATCCAAACCTTTTATTTCAATTTTTTCGGATCCATCTGCCTTACTTTTAATGCTAGGTTTATTTATGGTGTCTTTTAAATTCAATAAAAATCCTCCTAAATTTGCTGATGAGAAGACCGTGCTTAACAAAAAAACTATATATAATTGTTCTACATAACTTCATATATACCACAAATAAAAAGCACGGATTTCCGAAACGATCGTACAGATAATTGACTTTGTTGTTGTTCCTTCTTATGAAACTGATGTTTAATTTAATTAAAATTTGATTTTTAAATTCAATTTTTTTTTTTTAATTTTTAAATTGTAAATCACATTACTTAATATTGAATTAGCTCTAGGACATTTAACTATCGAGCTTATTATATATCTAAATTACAACGAGCATTTCCTGTATTTTAATTAAACTAGTAATTTCACTGTTACATTAAAATACACTTAGCTCTTTAGACTATTATTCTAATCTCCTTTAAATTATATATATATATATATATATATATATATATATATATATATATATATATATGTTGGTTTTTCTCTGCTATTATATAAAATGAACTTTGTCTGTGTGTGACTGTGGGTTAGAGTTCATTTCTGTACGGACTCGAAAACGATTATTATGCAATTTCAGACGAAAGTATTCTATGTGTCTTGCAGTATTCTCATGCCGTTTTCATATCGGAATGTGTCCGATAAGAATCGATAATCGGAATAATTCGATAAAGTAAGTAACGGGCGATTTTGACCACAGTTAACACTCTACACAACCTTACATCATATGTGCATTTGAGAATTTTTATAAACACAGAAAAGGAATGGCCCGACATATTAAATCAACGGTAGGCTGTGTGATAATTAAGTAGTGAGGTCGAAAAGAATGTTTCTGTTTATAATAAAGTTGAACCACGATACTTGACGTTTACATTTATAAGTTTAATTTAATCCATTATATATACAAATTAATTTTAGGAAACAAACAGAAAGTTTTCTACAGCACAATGTAGACTACAATGTATTGTAAACTAATTCACTGTGAGAGACACATGAAGCTTCCTTCCGGTGCATCATACTGGGTCATTATCTAGAGCAAACAATAAATTGGTTTAATTGGAAAAAGGGTGATTTCACCGATTTCAATGAAAATTAAAATATGGGATTGTGAAATATGTGTTTATCATTATTCAATTGAAGGTTATGTCAGCCCACCTTCCCAGTAAGTTATCAGCTTCTAATGTACACATGGTCCCGTAATGAAAATGGTCACAGTTTGGTCGGTTGGTTGTTTTTGTTTTATGGCAGATCAACCCTTTTCATGTTATTTAACGCCGAATCCAGTTATTTTGAAGAAATAATTTGTTAATAGAATATTTTTTTCAAGTCGGTTTCTATTTAACCCATAATTAGGACCCTTATCAGGTACTACCAATCCGGATCAGAGTGGACCTGGGAGCAGTAGCAATTATAGCTGGGCCTCACCATCGGATATAGTTGAAGGTCATATCTAGGACCTTCACAGTTTGAAGGCAAACATAGATGTAGCTAAACATTAATGCGACAGTCTCCTTGGCACATGTCAAGTAGGAGTGGAATGTTTACGTTCGGAAGTTAGGAGTAGGTAGTAGATATAGACGGTGCAGATATGTAGAATGCTAGGATTAGATTTGTAGTATAGATAGTTAATGAATTCTAGTATTCTGGGGATTAAGATGAGGAAATTTTTGGATAGCAAGATGGATATATTTAGAACGGAATATAGAGGAGTAAAGCAGTAGTCAATAAAATATAATTTTATGATAATACTTTATTAGCAATATCAGGTTTTATTAAACAAAACTCAGGCGTTGTATTTGATTATGCGTTTGTGTGTGAAACATTTAGCAATACATTAAAAGCTTTTATGGAATACTGAGTTTCGTACTACTACACTTTATAAGGTTAATAGATTCATTTGCTAAGGATGTGTTAGTTGCCGCGAATATCAAAATCGTAAGAATGTGAATATCGTATGATTAACATAACCACTCGTGTCGCATGATTCGTGCAGATTTTCAGTTATTTATTGAAAATAATATTAATATAAAGAGTGGTTGGTTGTACAGTCTTGAATAAACATTCCACCTTATGAAATAAAGAGTAATAAAACGGTGACAAGGAATATTCTAGTGTTTGTGTTCTGGAAAATACAATATCTACTGTTAAATACGTCCGAATAACACAGAAGAATTCTCATATTTTTCGAGAATTCGATTTCTATATTTTATTTACACTTACAGTGTTATAAAAGAAAAGTTATCTAATTTTGAAAGTGTGCAGGAAGACATGCTACGATTAGATGTTAATGACAGAGTATGTGTGATAAATTAATTCGTAGAAATGCAAAATTTAGCATTAAATTAAAACTTGTGAGAAAATATCGATATTAGTTAGAACACACGCTTTATAATATTTCTAGATAAATTTGCTAAAAAGCCGTATGGTTTTCGTGGATATAGAAATTGTAGCTGTCTGATATCGTATGATGTACATACATACTCCTGTTGTATGTACTGTACAAAATTTCTTATATTTATTGGAAATTGTATTAATATTAAGCGTGACTGATTATGCAGGCTTGTACCCATACTGTGGAAAGGAAAAAATATTTGTCTTTCTTGCCTATAGATGGTAAGGTAGTATGTCTCCCATGAGAGGAAATATCATACCTTTTGTGTTCTGTAATGGTAAGATGGAGAAAGATTCTCATTTTAAGATTTAAAACAACTTTATAGGTTATCTTCGTTATTAAGAATGTAGGAGAGACACGGATTAATGGCTAGCAGTGTTTTTGGATGGAAACATAGGTTGAATATTATACCGGCTTGTTGAATGAGAGACTAGTTTAGTGTACCCGTGTTGTAGTCGGTAGTAGGAGGGGCAAATTTGTTAGACAACCAGGAAATGTAGTTTAGACAGGCCGGTTAAATGTGAAAGAAAGGGAAAAGTGTTCAGGTGATACGTGTGTTGAAAATAGCCATGTTAGCTTGTATATACTCACACTAGCCCTCGGTCAAAGAGCCTGGGCGCGGTCTGCTGACATCAATAGCCAGGGGGAAAGAGAGAGAGAGAGCTTGTTACTAGTTTCATGTTTTATACACTCGGTCATGTGACTGAGAGCATGCTATTGATTGGACAAGCCAGGAAGAAAGAAGATTAAAAATTTAGAGTCGCGAGAATTAGCCTCTGCTTGCTCGTGTTGCAATTCTCGTCTGCTACATGTCTACCAACATTTAATATAATTAATTTAAAGTATTTTAAAGGTTTTAGAAAGAATTATATTATGTTAAATTCACCTAATACGTAAGAGTTCTCATATATTTATATAGTCCGGAATCAACATCTTTTATAAAGTGTGTTTATTATGAGCTTCATGCTATATATATATATATATATATATATATATATATATATATATATATATATATATATATATTAATACCCACAATGACACAATGAAAACATCCTTTATAATAACATTTTACATCATTCAAAATATGTTTACGTAATGTAACGTTTACTATCAACTTATGCGTGTACTTATTACGATAATTAAACATGATTTCTCCATTGCCTATGACCTCACTCAGATTGTTCAGGAACCTACCCGTGTGCCCGATAATGACGGCCAGTAAGCGAGCCTACTAGACCTTTTTCTCAAAACTTGCCCTGAACTATGTTCAGTTTCTGTTCTGTCGCCTCTTGGATCTTCCGACCACTCTGTTGTATCAATCAAAGCATATCTGAGAAAATTGACCAAGTCCTTTCTACTTATCCTTCAGCTAACATTCACGTATTTGGAGACTTCAATGTTCACAACGTCGAATGGTTGACCTACTCAAACAAGACCGATGATGAGGGGAGGTTCTGTCATGATTTCTCCATTGCCTATGACCTCACTCAGATTGTTCAGGAACCTACCCGTGTGCCCGATAATGACGGCCAGTATGCGAGCCTACTAGACCTTTTTCTCACAACTTGCCCTGAACTATGTTCAGTTTCTTTTATGTCACCTCTTGGATCTTCCGACCACTCTGTTGTATCAATTAAGATAAAAATGAAATGTAATAAGTCCCCAGACGTACCTCTTCATCGTACAGTATATCGATACACTAAGGCTGACTGGGATAGCTTCCGTACATTTATATCTGATCCACCTCTGCATTCCATGTTTAAAAAGGATGTGTCCTCTATAGTATTAGACCTGACTGAATGGTTAATTGTAGGTATTGACCATTTCATACCCTCTAAAAAGTTTCAGCGAAGACCTAACAGCCAGCCATGGTTCTCTCCAGAATGTGCTGCGGCCATTGCGCACAGAAATCACTTTTTCCACTGCTTCAAACGTAATAGATGTATGGAAACTAAAGCCGCTTTCAGGACTGCCAACAACCATTGTAAGAAAGTAATAAGGAACGCAAGAGAGTTGTATGCTCAATCTGTTAAGTCCAAAGTAGCTGAGCAGCGGCTTGGTTCCCACCAGTTTTGGCAAATAGCAAACAGAATCATGAGCAGAAGCGTGTGCTCCATCCCAACTATTATCAATGGACCTGAGGTAATCTCGTCAGCATCAGACAAAGCCAAACTCTTTGTCAAGAACTTTGCAGCTAATTCTACCCTTTGCGACCAAGACCGCCAACCCCCAATATTTCCTCCTCTATCAGAAAACACGCTATGTGATATACGTATATCTGTACGTGATATTGCGAAGCTAATCAAAAACCTTGATTCGAATAAAGCAACTGGCCCTGATGGTATTCCAATTATAGTACTCAAAAAACTTCAACCTGAACTAGCGCCCATATTTACAAAACTGTTTAAACGTTGTCTTAAGGAGAATAGTTTCCCATCTCCCTGGAAAATCTCATCAGTATGCCCTGTATTTAAGAATTCAGGTGATCGCTCATCCCCCTCTCAGTACAGGCCAATAAGTCTCCTGTGCATCATGAGTAAGTTGCTAGAATCTGTGTTAAATACAGAAGTAATCAACCATCTCAACAAAAATAACCTTCTTAGTGACACTCAATATGGTTTCCGTTCTGCTAGATCTACAGCAGATGTCCTTACAGTTATATCGCATGGGATTAGCAAATCTCTCGACGGTGGCAATCTTTCTAGGGCAATTGCTCTTGACATATCTAAAGCCTTTGATAGGGTATGGCATAAAGGTTTACTTCATAAGATCGCTAGCTATAGTATAGCTGGAAAAGTCTTCTCAATTATTAAATAATTTCTTTCTGATAGGTTCATAAGAGTAGTAGTTGAGGGGCAAAAATCAGAAGCTCACAGTATTAATGCCGGTGTCCCTCAGGGATCCATCCTGGGCCCAACTCTTTTCCTGATCTACATTAATGATCTTCCAAATAATATCCTTACATCATTTGTAGACATTTATGCTGACGACACTACCATTTATGGTACCACATCTAAGACAGTAAACGACCAAGTTCTCTCCAATTCTCTCTCCTCTGATATTGAGCACGTAGTACAATGGGGAAAGGAGTGGCTGGTTACTTTTAATGCATCTAAAACCAAGCTTCTCTCTTTACATCATCAACATTCTAATCCACATTTGTCATCAATTGAAATGAATGGCTCTCGTCTTCAGGAGGCCTCAAGTTTTGACAAGCTCTGGGCTTGACCATTACTCCTGATCTTAAATGGAACACGTATATCAAATCTGTTGCCAAGGCCTCTGGAAAAATGGTGGGATCTTTCTATCGATCCGGAAGATATCTCACTGCTGATGCTATTCTCTATCTATATAAGAGCCAGGTACGTCCAAGGATGGAATACTGTTGCCACATCTGGGCAGGAGCTGCTAGAAAGGACTTGTCCTGCCTTGATAGAGTTCAAAATAGACTTCGTAGCCTCGTAGGAGATGGCCTTTTCTCCTCCTTGCAACCTCTATCTCACAGAAGAGATGTAGCGAGTTCGTCTCTGATGTATCGTTATTTTCATGGAAAGTGTTCAACTGAGCTTCAATCTATGGTCCCCCCTCGCCAAACTTTCACAAGAAACACTCGTCTAGCTGTAAACACTATCAATAATTTCCCCCACTCTTTATCTGTGCCTAAACATAAACGTAGATTCCATGAACAAAGCTTCTTTCTTAGAACTGCACGCCTGTGGAATTGTCTTCCGTTTTCCTGCTTTCCGGCTGACTACAATATGGTTGTGTTCAAGTCTAAAGTAAATAAGTTCTTGATGAGCCGTTCCATATAAGTTATCAAATTTACCAAATTTTCATTACTAATGATTACTATATTGACCAATTTCTACTGTACACTCTTTAACCCTTATCCTTGAGTGGCCTCTTGGCCTTGATAATGTGGTGATGCCTTTGTAAAAAAAAAAGTGTTGTATACTGCTTCATGTAACATATCAATCCATACATATAAAGTATATTTTCGTTAGTTTTATTAGATCAGAATGGATCCTACTCGGACTACACCTTGATTTTTTTACGATATAAATTAATTTTCGTGACCTCTTTAATAGTAGACATAGCTTACTTGTTGTTTCCACCATATTTCACGATGGCTTGGTCTTCCACGGGTTATATCTAAGTATTCCGCCAAGGTTTTAGTTTATTCGGCTTCTTTTTTCTAAGATAAACGGGTACTATTTTTCAGATTCTATATCATTTTAAAATAATTCTTAAGGGTTTGACATTTTATCATCTCCAATCCGTTTATTTTTTATCCATCATCATTTCAAATTGTTACACCAATAATAAGCGTATTCTTTTCATGTTTGTTCAATCATGCCTGGCTTTATGGGCTTGTCTTTTACGCATTTGCCCACTTGTATATATTTGTTATACACCATTGTCAGTATTCCATTTTATGCTATCGATAAACATGTTTGATGATCTCTCAAGCAACATCCCTCCGCGGAATGTTTAATGTAGATAACTGCACAATCTCTTATGGCGGACAGTGTATAGACTATTCAGCAATAGGATTTGGCATCAAGATATTATGTCATTAGTGTTAAATTGCACATCCTGCATTGCCCGTTTTATTTTTAGGTTAGCTACTTTATTTTTCTGTTTTTGAGTAAGACTTGATCTTCATAGACTATAATATCTCTTTACTTATATTATGAAAGTCTGCGTTTTTTTGTGTTTGTATTGTATTGTATTCCTGGGAAAGCTACTCGAGAAAACTTTCTGCTCTCATATTTTTTGTATGCTTGTTTTCCTCTCTATATACTTTTCACTGTGTATTCATTTATCTCATTGGAATCCGGGTTTGTGATTCATCATACATGTCGGCAGTATTCCCCAATATGATTTTGCCAGAGTTTTCTTCAAGCTTTGTGGTTGCGGTTTGTTATGATAGGCACTCATGGTGAACCTCTTGTCAAATCTGTTAAGCCGTGTGTATGCTGTACTATGCTTATTATACGGATTGTGTATCAACGGTTGCTATCAACATGCTCTTGATCTTCGTCTTTTTCTGGTAGGTATGTTGTATCAAGACATAAATTTCTATATTTTAACATATTTAAGACAACTATTTTTGTTTTTAGTATTCGGCTTAATGATATAATGACGTGGCAAGTCAATGTTTCAATGAACATCTCATATTACAACGATTGAAGGGCTGGGTGATGTCAGCTATTTTGTTTGTGGATATTAGTTTGTATTTGAGCAATCTTCTTAGACGTAGTATGTACGCTTCTACTTATCTTCCATTCCCGTTTGCCTTCATTTTGTGCAGTTTGAATTATCATTGCTCCAACCTTTATTTCAATTGTCTTTACCTTATCCGTTTCTATCTTTTCCTCCCCAAAATTATAAAACTCATTTAATTTACCTATATAATATTTCGCTAAAACAGAGCCTTTACTTTTACTATACGAGCATGTAGTCCGAAACCATATTCTTTGAATGGTGTGTAGGTAATATGATTATTAAACATAAACTTGCTGCAGTAATTAAGACTTAACTAGTTCATACAAGGCAGACAAAATTCAATTCGAGATCCTCAGCGAGTGAAAGGAACTAAGACCACATGCAAAATAGACACATTCATTATTACAAAGGATACACCATTTATACAGTATTCGTTATATTTACTCTGATGATATTCGATTAAGCCTAATAATGAACAGCGGAGTTTCAGCATACCATGCATGAGCCGACTTCTGATAAATATAATCACCCTAGTGAGAGGCAAATATCTGCTGTCTGTCATTTTCGTGCGCAAACATAAACAACGTAGCCACATTCATTTCTACTATATGCATAGTCTAGATGTGTTTTGTCTGTTTACAACAGTACACATCGACGAGACTGATTGTGGCAAGTAAGTGACTTCGAATAGTTCATAGATCGAATCCACTTTATTCTAGAGTGGCCCCCAGGCTCTGATAACAAAAAACAAAAAAAACTTGCACCCCGATTAAAATTCTAATGGGGATGTTGGCCCTTTCAAACCAACCATATACTTTGTGGTTGGATCTGATATATATTGGCAGTAAGAACGTCTAACTATGGGATCATAATCTTATTCTTAATATCACTCGCACCGATGACTGGCCAATGAATACTTTTAGGAAATGGCGTTAGAATCCAACAATATGCCTACCATATATGGATGATACTTTTATAATCACTATTCAGCCGGAATATATTCAGACACGTTTCAATCCTGTGAATTTGATCCGTCAATATATATATAGTTTACGATGCGACTAACATAAAACGTAATTGTCCTATCTAGATGTGCTTATATCTTGCACTAATCAGAAGGTTAAATGATATGTATATCTACACCCAACTTGTACTGACAAATATCTTAATTCCAACTCTTATCATTAATATAGTATATTGAAAAATATTACAATTGCAATTATGTAGTAATAGTCTACTAAATCTTGCAATTGCAATATGTAGTAATAACAATATATATATATATATATATATACATATATATATATATATATATATATATATATATATATATATATGAAGAGGAGATAAATAATGTAAAATAAACCCTCAACTAGGATAAGTACTTAGAGAGAAAATGTACTAAGTTTGTGTAAAGAAGGTATAATACGGAAAAAAATATTTGGAAGTTAAACCAACAATATATCTTATTCGTATGAATTAACTCTCTAATATGTATAGTACAAAATTATCTGCATTTCATTTCATTCATTAAATTTACCTGCGTAATAAAACAAACTAGAAACTATTATATCTACTTAAATTAGAGTAAATATTCGAGACGTAATTTTAGAAGCATTACATCTAAAATGTAATTATGTGAAGTGGATGCAAAAGTAGTACCAATCTGTTCTCTTCAAAGAAATTATTTTGCATGCATATTATTTTTTCTAAATTCAACATGGTGTAATGCAAGGAAATAATAATGCAATTGTAGCATCTCTTACAAGGTTTAGATTTTTTTATCATTCGCTAATGCATTTTATTTCCTTTTTGGTGAATTGAAAGTTTCTATTTCTTTAGATGAGCAAAGGGCAAAATAGATCCATTGATTGATATAATAATTAAGTGAATGAGTTTGTGCTACGAAAAAGATACCGTGAAGAAGTGTAAATATCAAGTGAATAAAAGGAATAAATTGAAAATGGTCAACACCATTGGATTTGGAAGATAGACTGATCTCATTTATTCACTATACGCTCTGCCATCACGTTGAACTTCTTAAATAAAGATTGGTATATATAAAAGGATATATATATATATATATATATATATAAATAAATATGTGTGTATATTTATATATATATATATATATATATATATAACTGACCCACTAAATTATCGCCCCATTAGCCTCCTCCCG
Organism: Euprymna scolopes; assembly: GCF_053919585.1. Lineage (NCBI taxonomy): Eukaryota > Metazoa > Mollusca > Cephalopoda > Sepiida > Sepiolidae > Euprymna > Euprymna scolopes. The sequence goes on along the minus strand of NC_136492.1, from coordinate 86,079,432 downwards.
CTTTTCGCCAAAATATTTGAGTCCTTAGTTAATCAAGCCCTAGTCCAGCACCTAACAGCTGCTAAACTCCTGACTGACAAACAATATGGATTCAGGCAAGCCCGTTCAACAGCAGATATCTTAACTGTAGTTTCTGAACATATATACCGTTCATTGGATAAAACAGGGGAGGGTAGAGCGGTGGCCCTTGATATATCTAAGGCTTTTGACAAGGTATGGCACGATGGTCTTCTAAGGAAAATTAGATCATATGGAATCACTGGAAGAATTCATAACGTAATTAAATCCTTATCAAGTAATAGAAAAATCCAAGTTGTCCTCGACGGACGTACATCCAAACAATATGACATAAATGCGGGAGTACCTCAGGGGTCTATCCTTGGACCTCTATTATTCCTGATATTCATAAACGACCTCCCTGATAATATTGTTTCGGAGATGGGTATATTTGCCGATGACACCACTCTCTATAGCAGATATGAGGGGAAAACAAATGGCAGAAACACTAGAGGACGACCTCCAATCCGTAGTGGAATGGGGTCAAAAATGGTTGGTCACATTCAATGCTGCTAAGACTTAGCTTGTTTCCTTCAATAACTACAAGAAACCTTCTCTACCACCAATAGCAATGGCCAAGAACACATTGCCTGAAAGTACTTCTTTTAAACTCCTCGGCCTAACGTTTACAGGGAATATGAACTGGAATATATACATAGAGAGCATTGCCAAGGCTGCTGCAAGGAAGGTTGGCTCCCTCTACCGTGCTAGAAAACTACTTACGCCTGCCAGTATCTTATACCTCTATAAGGCAACCATTCGCGCATGTATGGAGTACTGTTGTCACATCTGGGCTGGTGCATCTGCTGCTTGTCTCTCGCTCCTTGACAGGGTTCAAAAAAGAGTCGCCAACCTGATAGGTCCTGAACTGTCATCTAGGCTTCAACCTCTGTCCCATCGACGAGATGTTGCATCCCTCTGCCTGTTCTACAAATACTTTAATGGTGAATGCTCTGACGAACTGCAAACACTTGTACCTCCCCGACGTAACTACCCCCGACAAACCCAACAAGCTACTAAGTCTCATCCCTTTACAGTAGAGATCCCTAGGTGCAAGAAAGCCTTTTACTCCAATAGTTTCTTCCCCAGAACTGCGGGTCTTTGGAACTCCCTTCCGGGATTCTGCTTTCCCAACTGCAATGATATGCAGAAGTTCAAGTGTAATGTTAACAAACATCTTTCTACTCTTCTCCCCTCATAATGACCCCGCTAATTAATTCCCTAATAGTAGCCCCCTGCTTCAAAGTGGCACTGTGCCTTGTTTGGGGTGAAAATTGAATAATATATATATATATATATATATATATATATATATATATATATATGTATATATATATATATATATATATATTTCTGTATGCATTTGGTACTAATTTTCATAGTATTTAAATAAATACACAAACAAAACATAGTATATTTTAGAAAGGACAACGGTACAATATTTTAGCCATTTAGCATATGTTCTAGATGGCCTCCATTTATCTTTTTTTTGGGGGGTCACGTTGTATATATATATATATATATATATATATATATATATATATATATATATATCGTGACGTGCAATATGGTTTCCGTTCTGCTTGATCCACAGCAGATGTGCTTAGAGTTATATCTCATAGGATTAACGAATCACTCGACGGAGGCTTCTTCTCTAGGGCAATTGCTCTTGACATATCATAGACCATTGATAATGTATGGCATAAAGGTCTACTTTACAAGATCCCCAGGTATGGTATAGCTGGAAATGTCTTCTCGATGATTAAATAATTTCTCTCTGATAGGCTCTTAAGAGTAGTCGTTGATGGGCAGAAATCAGCAGCTCTCAGTATTAATGGCGGAGTCACTCAGTGATTCATCCGGGGGCCAACTCTTTTCCTGATCTATATTAATGATCTTCCAAATAACATCTTTACATCATTCGTAGACATTTATGCTAACGACACATTATCTTGGAAGTGGTTACAAAGTCCGTTACAAGTTGATGATAAAAGCACATTTACCTTTTCGTTGAATGACGACACGAGACAACGCTTACAAACATAGTTGGTTTCTTTATTATTCTTCAGTCGACCGATCAATGATGTCTGGAATGCCAACTTTGATTTACATGGTTTATTTTCTCCTCTTCGATTCTAATAGAATAACCTCTCCAACTAACTATCACCGTGTGTGATCTGCTCTGCATATCTTATCCTTATCCACTCTGTCTTTCAACTGACTTCTTACTTCGTACCCTTGATTCTTATATTGAGAAAACCCCTTTGTTTATGACGTCAGAAGTGTGGTTTCCAATTTGTCTACTTTCACGTGGATTCACAAATGTTTGTCCAAACACACGTTTGGTAAAATAAAAAAAAAGATTCCTCAATTCTAATTCTAACCTATTTTTAATAAATATAGTTTAACTCGTATTGTGCTTTTTTTTAATGACATATTTAATATCCAGATTTCTAAAGAAATGGGCAATATATATATATATATATATATATATATATATATATATATATATATATACATTATTTAACTATTTCTTATACAATTAACAATAACCTTAATTTCTAACATTCCATTTTCCATTATCTTCAACACTTGCCTACAGAGTTCGGTTCAACCCTTACTCTCATAGCATTTTCACTTATCTAGTATGTCCTCTGTCTGCCATGAGGAGGATACACCCTTCCATGTAACAGAAAGAGCGGGCTGGTTACTTTTAATGCATCTAACACCAAGCTTCTATCTCTACATCATCCACGCTCTGTTGCTAATCTGCCATTAATTGATATGAACGGCTCCCGTCTTGGAGAGGCTTGATGCCTTGCCAAACTTTTCGGCTTGACCTTTAATCCTGACCTTAAATGGAGCACGTATATCAAATCAATTGCCAAGTTCGCTGGAAAAATGGTGGGATCCTCCTACGGCTCCAGTAGATATCTCACTCCTGATGCAATTCTATACCTATTAAAAAGCTAGGTACGGCTAACGATGGAGCACCGAGGCCACAGCAGCTTACCCTGCCTTTACAATTCAAAATAGACTCTGTGACTTAGTGAGAGATGGCTTTTCTCTTCTCTATAAGCGCTTTCCCACAGAAATAGACGTTGCGAGTCTTTCTCTACTTTTTCGATATTTTCATGGCAAGTGCTCATCGCAAATCTATCACGAGAAACACTCGTCTGGCCGGAACCACTATCAATAATGCCCCACACCTTTTATCTGTGCCTAAACCTAAATGTAGATTCTACGAACAAGGCTTATTTATAAGAACTGCACGCCTTTGGAACTCTCTTGAGCTGACTACAATCTGATTGTCTTCAAGTCCAACATGGACAAATTCTTGATGAACCATCCCTCTAAGTAATATAATTTACAAAATTCCCATTACTTTTGTTTACTACGCTATAATCACATTGACTAATGTATACCAATAAACCCTTATCCTCAAGTGACCTCTTGGCCTTAATATTAGTGATTCCTGTGTAAACAGCGACACAGTACTGTATGTGGATGACTATAATGTTCCCTATCTAAGGTTGCGCATTTGGGAAGTGATATACAAATTACCATTAGCTAAGGAAGCGGTGCTCTTTGTATAAACAAATTGAATTTACGTACTTTGGACAATAGCAAAATATTGTTCATTCACTCGCTGGATGGCAGCAGCCGTATAGAGCAACGGTTAGAATCTCCGACTGTCGTTTGGGCGATAGGGTTTCGATCCTAGCTTGAGATAGTTGCTTATCTAGGCGGAACAGTGTGGATGACTATATATATATATATATATATATATATATATATATATATATATATATATAGGCAGCATTTTTCATTTAAACAAACATTGTTAAAGACAACACACAATTTTAGTTATACCTTTTTTTTTAAATCTTTCTCATGATATTTTTCTCTATGAATCAAATTCGTTGTTTTTAACAATGATTGTTTAAATGAATATAACCGACGATGTCTCTGTGTGTGTGCGGAACGGTGCATAACAACCTACGCTGTCAATTTTTTGTCTGCAGCGTGTAACCTGAGTTATACGGGATTCAGACTTGTGGAACAAACTCAATTGGTTATTTAGCCGGTGAATGTAGCTGCCAATAGGTCAAAATTGAAGAATCGGAACTCGCCAGACGTAAGTCGACCTATATTACTTTTCAATACATGCGTAAAAATTCATGTATATGTAAATGTAAGTGTTTCTTTTTTTAGATTGTGTTTTTGTTTTGATTCTAGCTGATAGCACTTAAGCCATTTACGATTTTTTAAAATTTTCTTAAATTACCACTATATGTTTAGTGCAATATTGAGTATTGGCAGTATTAGAAGGAATACAAAATCTTCCTAATCAAAACTATCATATTTAAACGTTTTTACGAACGATCAACGATAGAAAGGATGAGATGATGAGGAAAACGAGAATGAGAATATGAGAAAGAAAATAACCATCAATAGATACTGGGCAACAACAACAACAACAACAGCAATAACAACAACAACAATAATAATAATAATAAATAATAATAAAGAATGGAAAAAGAAGAACAACAAAATAATAATAATAATAAAAAGAAAAAGAAGAACAACAACATAATAATAAAAAAAGAAAAAGAACAACAACAATAATAATGATAATAATAAAGAGAAGAAGAAAAACAACAACAACAACAACATCAACAATAAAAATAATAATAATAAAGAGAAGACGAAGAACAACAACACCAACAATAATAATAATGATAAAAAGAAGTACAACAACAACAACCATGATAATAATAATGATAATAATAATATTAATAATAATAATAATAATAATAATAATAATAAAGAAAAGAAGAAGGTGAAGAAGAAGAAGAAGAACAACAACAACAAAACGAAATGGAAACGTTAGGCATATTAGTGGATTTTTCAGAATGACTGAACGAAAAATAAATTAGATGGAGGCAGAACATTGTTGCAAAGGGACGCGTGCCCGTGTAGAAAAGTTGGCCACCCGTTGAGAAAGAAAAAAAGGGTTGCCGGATTTTCTGAAGGCCAATGTGTTTGAGCAGAGGTTGGAGGAAGTGGAAAGGTGTTGGAAAGCAGTGGGTTTTAGGTGGGTAGGGATATGCACTGTCATTACATTGACACTCGCCTCTAGGGGTTGGGATTGGGCATCGGCACCTCACCACACACAAACTAAAGAGTGTATGCATAATTAGCGTGGGTGACGATTAGACAGTTGTTTCTGTAGCAAAACGAATCAGAAATGAATAGCAATGCGAACAGTCCTGATTCAGTTGACAGAATGACGACGACGGTTAGGACGACGGTGACGATTACGACGACGACGGCGATGTAGATTATGATGATGATAATAATATATGATAATGATAGTGTTGATGATGATGATGATGATGATGATGATGATGATGATGATGATGATGATGATGATGATGATGTATGGTCAAAGGGAGTATAATACAGAAAAACAAATCAGAACATTTTGGTTATATATATATATATATATATATATATATATATATATATGTGTGTGTGTGTGTGTGTGTGTGTGCGTGCGTGTGTCTATGTGAGTTTCTATATGTGTATCTCTGCGTGTTTATGTATTGGTATATGTATATGTTAATGATGACCAACGGATGTTTCACATACCTATATTTTTTCTTATTATCGGAATCGGTAAAATCGGTTATGTCTTAATCGGATTTATTGATTGCCTGTTTAAGTCGGGGACCCCTCCCGATGCACGCGGTGGAATGTTCACATGCTCCCCGCAGTGACTTAATTCAAAATACATTGCACTCAGCATTGCACTGTAAAGAATTTACTGTTGATTTTATAAAATTATTTTTTCATATTTAATGTCCTTAATTAAAGTTTAGAATGCTAAATCAAGTACTATAGTTCCATTGCTTTTTTAACAGAAACATTAATTTTGAACGCACCCCTGTCAGTTCAAAGTAAGAACTATTGACTTTATGTCAGTCCTTTTGGATTGTGTAGTGAGAAAACTCCTCCGATATTCTTGTGATGTTAGGCTGTATAAGATGGCCATTTTAGTTAAAATCGCCCGTTTCATTTTTTATTGGACCGTTTTGCTTATCTAAGACATTCTGATACAAAACATATTCAAGAAAACTCTCAGATACATTTGTGTGATATTTTGAAAGTATCATTCCAGCAGTTTAGGATACACTAGGAAACTCTCTCTCACACACACACACGCGCACATTTCCCTTATATCATAATATATATGTATGTATGTGTGAGTATGTATATGTCGCCGTCTTGATCTTAACGTGAAAAATTATTCCGAATTTTAGTTTTCAATTACATCGAATGGAAAATAAACAACTGGATATCTACAAAACAGAGTATATACTTAGTAATAGCGGATGTTGGCTCATTAGAAGAAATTGGATGTCAGGTCGACATTTCTTGCGGATGCTTTTTTCCATTTACTATATTCTTATGAAATTAAACTAAAAACCGACTAGATTCTGGTAGTTTGTGGGATGGTGTGACACAAGAGTAATAAATTAGGATTTGAATATTCAACGGAATAGTTAAAAGCACTTTGCCCTGAAACATATCAGCCCAATCTGTATTTTCCAGTAAGGGCCCATCAGAAAATTACTAATCACCAAACCTGTGCGTCAAAGTGTGAGCGGGTAAAGATTGGGAGGTCCGCACCCCACAGAACTGCTCAGGTACAGAACAATATCTCAGCCAACAGGCAAGGTGCCATCTCGGCAAGGGTCTAGATCGGTCATTCTCAACATTTTAGCCCACCGGTGTAATGTATTTCTACATTTTCCTCTTACCTCATACACACAAAACATTCATAGCCATCATAAAGTGGCAGAGAAAGAAGGTAAAAAATAAACTTCTTTATTGTTTAGGACTTTACGGTTTGTTTAGAAATAAGATTATACATTCGTTTCACAAAAATGAAAGTTTTTCTAAATAAAAACTTAGGAACTTAATTTGTATTATATTTCTTAGAAAACACATAATCAGAAAAAAAATACTTATTTTTCATTTATCAAATATTTCAATTAGTTACTCCCGATTATATTATTTTTTTACCCACTATTATAAATTTACCCCTGGTTGAGAATCCCTGGTCTAGATTTAAACAACCGGACTTGTAATATATAATAACTGCTTTTCACTCAAAAATAAGGCAGTGGTTCTTCATACAGTTTAACTACACCACTACAAAAGAAAATTAAAGGATGGCGTGAATAATTGAAATCGCTTATATTTAGTTCTACGAACGTGACACCCTAGCAACTAAATCTAGTTATATTGACCGTCATAGATAGAGTCTAACACTAATGAAATAAGTAAGGATTAAAGGTCAATGAACGGCGAGTTTATGTTTTAACTTGTTTTATGGAATTTGTTGATATCCAGGAAGTAGTGTGCTGACTGGAAAAAAAAAAGAAAAATGATAAACACACACCCACACACATACACACATATACACACACGCGCACACACACACAAACGCACACGCACACACACAAACGCACGCACACACACGCATACACACACGCACACTCACGCACACCCACACATACACACACAAACATACACAAAGGATGCTATTGTCTGCTTGTTATTTTAATGTTGTCTCATGTTGCCATCCTAGATATTAATAGCAAACAACAAAAGCCGAATGAGACGGATTAAAGATTAGTTGACCTCGCAGTAAATCAATTCTTGCTAGATGAATAGCGAATAAGATCGCTTGAGAGTTTAAGGGTCGACAGGCTCGGAATACCGATGACATTAAACTGAGTATTAAGAACAAGCAATATTTAAAGGGGTTATCACTGTGTGGGATGGAACACTTTATAGAAGCATTAACAACAATAAGAAAAACCGTGTATCCAAACAAGCAAAGACTTGTTTAGATTAATTATTAAAAAATAAAAAAAAGAAGATCCAATATGTGTGTTTCACCACCGACGCTTATATCCATATCCGGCACCAATTTATATGAACATCTTCCCTCCTGATGAACCCCATTCTTTTACATGTTCATAGAACATTGCTTCGCTTCATACCGGAAATGGAAAATTTACAGCAAACCCTTCGTCAAGATCACTACAAGAAAGATACTATCGCTCCAGAATATATATCGTATCTGATGAAATTCTCTACCTGTATAATTGCCAAATACGTCATAAGGTTAGGTTCTGTTGCCAAATCTGAAGGATAAATTTCACATAATATTTGCTGCTTTGATATAGTAAGGCGATGTTTTCTTCCTTCTCCTAGATTTATTTTAAAAAGGAGGCATCTGTAATTAATGGTTCTCGTTAATCACAAGCCAAGCGTTCAACTGAGTATCACTTCATGCAACCCTCTATAATACATTCACAACAACAACACAGAATCTTGTAACTAATACCTCTGTCAATATAGTTCCCCGTCTCTCTCTCTCCATTAATATGAAGACATTTCTATGAGTAAAGTTCCTTTCTCAGAATAATCCGTCTGGGGAATGCACGGTAAAATGATAAAATTGTCGCCCTAGAAAATATTTTTCCATTTTCGTTTGATAAAACCGTTTTGTGTATGTGTGTGTGTGAGTGTGTGTGTGTGTGTGTGTGTGTGTTGTAGACCATGTACTAGTTGGCAAGTTCTATACAAATCTCAAGAGCGATTGGATCCTTTTATCATGTCTGACACAGTGTTTAATGAGCAACATCGGAGCTCTCTACCCATCCAAGTTATAATATAAAGACTATTAACAGCACCCTCAAACTGAAATACAGGCGGTTCAACGTTTGGGGGCATAGCTCAATAACGTTTACGGTGACGGTTATGGTCTTTGCTGTAGTTTCAATTGTTGGCCACATAATACCATGTTCCATCCTCCAAAGTCGGCTTGAAAGTCAAGACCAAACTGTCTCTTGATGCTCTGAAGAGTGTGGTCCCCTGGTGCAATCAGATGCCTGTGGCCGCAGTACTCGGCGCCGGCCCACATCCAAAGAAACCCAGGCTTGGCTTCAGAAGCGGTACGACTCTGTCCCCTTTTGTCTCTCAACCCTCCTTCCGCGACCCGTTTTTTCTTACTCGAATACTTCATAACATAACCTCTGATCGCCGAGAATGAAATCAGCGTTGATGCTATGAACCTTTTATTTATGGTCATCAACTATTACTTTTATAAACCCATCCCAGATAAATGATTTAATAAGGGAGAGTACATTACCAGCAATTCCGTACATGGAACTCTTGTTAAGCAGACATTTATGGTTTACCCTCTCAAAAGCCTTTGATATTTCAAGAGCAATTGCTTTAGAAAAGGATCCCCCCATCGAGAGATTCACTAATCCCCTCAGATATTAAAGTTAGTTCATCAACTGTAAATCTTAATTTCCAAAAGAAGTACAGGAAGTGAGTCAAAGTTTTCACCGAGAAAATGTTGGCAGAATTAAGACCAAGATTATAATAGTTATTAGAACAATTTAATAAATTAAAATTATCAGTCCTTATCTACAAAGTTCGAAATACAATACCCCAACTTATAGATTAATTATAGTAGATTAGTTTAGCACCGATCACTATATAGGCAAGAACTGGAACGATTTCTGGTTAATACCCTTCAAAAGAATAGTACTCCATAATAGAACTCTTTAAATCATATATAATCTTTACTGGACTTAACGTTGGCGACTAACGTTTTGTATCTTTACTTCTATCAAATCATGCCGACTATAATAGCATATTTTGCAGTTGTTTTAATAAATCCCACTCTTTCCTACTTTGTCTCGAAGCAAAATGCATGCCGTCTGTAAAAGTGTCTACGTGTGGAATTGCGAAGCAAGAGATGTTCAATCCCAACAACACCTCCCTGAATAAGTTCTGCTGGATTTTCTTGCAGAAAGAAGTCCAAGATGACTGGAAACAATGTGGAGATAAGCGGACAGCACATACAGCACATGGTATTATCAAATTGGTTACCCATTTAAGTCCTCAGCAGGCGTAACGATGCTTAACTAAAGTAATCTAAAGAAAACTGGTGTCTCATCATGAATATTTAATCTATGATATAAATCTCAGCCGTCTGTTTTAATGTATGTATGTATGGATGTATGGATGTACGCATGTTTGTATGACTGCCTACAACTTTCGAGATAGGAGACGGATTTTCATGTGAACGGTATCGTTTTGAAGCTCTACCCTTCGGACGACAAATATTCATAAATTGTCAAGAAATATTAATTCCGTCATCCTCAACTTGGCACTTTTCTATAGGGAGGATCTATTTTTTCGCTGACATTTTTTACAAGTCCTTCAACCCTCGCGTTTACGACGTCGCTTAAAAGGCGTTATTTCGGCCGCCCGTGATATCACAGCCACGGTAGTAAGATATGTACACACCCGGGGAAAACTGGGCATCGAGGCTTGTTTTATAATAAATCAAACTGTGAGATATTGGTCGAACGAACCCTCTCGGTAGAAAATAGGGAATTGAAAATAACAGAAAATAAATGGTCAGTGGTTGTTCCCTTGCTGCAAAATGGGTAGGATTACTTGACTGGGAGAATTAAGAAAATGTATATGACGTCACATGGCACAAAGTCAGTTTGAGTGTGAATTAAATAGACGCAATCGAGAACATAAACTTCTAGATAATCTTAGAAAATATGATTAAAACATTGATAGAGATTCCTCTCTAATCTACATTTAATGATCTACCAATATAAAAAAGAGTTAAATAACTGATGAATACTATATTGTATGTAATGTTGAAAATAGTTAAAACTATTAAAGAAAAACCTTATCATTATTCTTATTATGCACAAGTTTCTCCGATAGCACATGTCTCAACATATTGTGATGCAAATTTGTACTAAGCGAAGTTCATAAACGTCATATAACGATTGGCCTGTGATTTTGAACGAAGGTTTACTTGACTAAACCTCTCCTCTCTTCCATTAGCATTAAAATATTAAATATTACTATAACGTAAACAACCCAGTTTCACAAGAGCACGCAAGGCTACGTAAAAGCACAACAGCAAACAAGTTATTGAAATCGTCAAATTTAATAATCTATAAAAGAAAATGATAGCAACTTCGTTTACTTACAAATATGGCACAATGATGAATGAACAAAAAAGCAGTGCATAAACGGCTTATAGATAAACTAGGCTGGGTACTCGGCGTTGCTCCTGTGTTCAGAAGAGTGTGCTGAGCAAAAAGAAAAGTGGTGGTAGGTAGGCAGGCTCGAACCCGTGCCGTGAAGGATTAAAACAAAGTGAAAATAATTAAAAACTGTGGCATCTTAGCTGTTGCGCTCATCGCCAAACCGGAAGCGACGTAGGTTTAAATTAAGCCTATGCAATCGAAAAGAAGCGTTGACTTTCGAAAATATCGGCGAAAAATGCGACCCGTTCCTGTAGAAAAGTCCACAGTTGTGGGTGAAGAAATTTATATTTTTGGTCAGTTATTCGATATTGTCGTCCAAAAGGTCGAGGTTTAAAATAATACTAATCTCGTGAAAATCCGTCGCATTTTTCCAAAGTTGTTGCAAGACATACATACATACATACATACATACATATATACATACATCCATAGATACATAAATTTAAACAGACAGCTGAGATTTATATCATAGATGGTCTGAAAATAGGAATATTAACACATGTAGAAAAAGGGCAAGAAAAACGGGCAGAAACATCTGAACAACATCGAATTACAACGTAATAATCTCAAGAAAAAGTATCTATTGGCTTAGAAACACTTGAGCCCACTTTAGAAAGATTAGTCGCAATAAAGATTAAGCCATTTTATTGACCTTCAACCCGTCCCTCCTCTTTTTGTTTTAAAAGCTCGTATTAACGCTTTGCCGTATTTTGTACAACTCATATAAGTTTCTTTATTTCTTTTCCGCAGACTTCATTGATTGATTACGGATTATGTTCTTAGACACCAGTAGTTATATCAAGCTGAAAATTAATATTTAAGTGCAAGTGTTATCTCATATTTCACAGATCTTTCTACATTAAAAAGCATAATTTATAAAGTTTTTTTTTCGCGCTTTGACATTGATATTCAAAGGTTAATGTTATATTATTAATACGAATAATTTTATATTCTCACTTATGGATATGCGCGCAAATACACGAGGGTAAACAAATTAATATATTCATTAAAAATGTTTTAGTTAATTACGTAGTAATATTTTTTATAGATTTTATATTTTCTTATTATATGATTGATTTCATTTCACTATTACGCTGAATTTTCTATATGCATAGTTTTTACATTCTCAATAATTTCGTAGAATTTAATATGAAAACGTTCACACTCCCGGGAATATTATATATATATATATATATATATATATATATATATATATATATATATATATATATATATATATATATATAATAATAATAATAATAATTTCGTAATTTAAATTTTATGGTATGAAATGGTAAAGTTTAAAATCTAGAATTTTTATTATTATTATTATTATTATTATTATGATCTACAAGCAAGACAAAGAATACATTTCAATAAGTATATCTCTTAACTTATATAGGTTTTCGATGTCTACCCATCTCCTCACAGGAGAAAATATCAGCAAATATGATAATGGTTCATACATTATTTGCCAAATACAATAAATATAGAAAATCATAATAAGTTTTTAACGTTTTTAAACGATAGAGTATGGGAAATTATATATTGGTTCAAAATTAAAAGGTAATTGAAATTCATGTCCAAATTGTAGTGAGATAAAGGGATTTAATCTGTATTTTGAATCTTCCACGACACAAGGTGATAATCCGAAGTAGGCATAATAATTTATTTATATGCTCTATCTGGTATATTGAGCAATTTTTATTTAGCTGGGATTGCCTTTATAAAATACTAGAACCAATAATATTTTGTAAGACCAATAATCATAGGATTTCCATTACATTATTGTAAAGTATATATATATATATATATATATATATATATATATATATATATATATATATATATATATATATATATAACTTTTCGGCGTTTCTGTAAATATCTCGACAAACTTGTCTCTGAATACTTGTTCTACACGGTCGAACTTTTGTATATAATATATGTGGATCTGTAGCACATTAATTGTAAGCCGATAATATTTCTTCCAAGGATTCAAAATTCAAAAGAAAACAGTTGAGATTGGCAGAAGTGATCGATTAAACCTATTTACACTCAACAACTAGCATTCAACTATTTATATGCGTATGAGTGTGTCAGAGGCTAAGGAATGAGTCATAACTGTTGTATGTTTTGGTTTCAATTTTAGCGGATGGTACTTAAGTCATTTTTTTTTTACTTTTGATATCGCTACCATATATCAGGTACAATACAATAATCGATAGGGAAATGGCTCTGTGATAATAATTACGTAACCTGCTTGAATTAAAATATATTTAAGCGTATCTTACGACCGGGCGACGTCTATCAGTTGCTAATTTATTCTTTTAAAATAATGAATGGTAATGAGGAAAAATACTTTTAAGAAAACAAGACTTTTGATTTTCCGTAAGGAGAAATCGGCTCTAAATTTTGTTGGTAATTATTCTTACATGACTGGGTGCCCAGCGTTGCCCGGGTGTTTGGGAGTGGGTGTTGAGTTAACAAAAAACTTTAGTAGTAGGCAGACAGATTCGAACCCGTACCGCGAAGAAGGAAAAAAAACTTGGAAAAAAAAACGTGATAATTTTGTCCGTTGCGTCCATCGCCAAACCGGAAATAGTAAATGTTTACATTAAGGCAATCGAAAAGAAGATAAAATTTTCGAAAATATCGGCGAAAAAGTGACCCCTCTCCCTGTAGAAAATTGGCCAATTGAGAGTGAAAAACTAAAGTTTTTAGCCAATTCTTCGATATTTGTTCCTCGAAGGTGCGATCTTCAAAACGGTTTTGATCTCGTGAAAATCCATCGCCTCTATCGAAGGTTTTAGGCATACATACATACATACATACATACATACATACATACATACATACATACATACATACTGTTGTGGAGACGCCCACTAATTAACATAGGCGGGTGAGTGAGATATATAAAGGTATTACTCACCAATACCGGGAGAGTCCGACAACGACCGTCAAATAGGCAACACGCTTATGTTGCTTCCAGTAAGACATGCAACACGCCACCTGCTGGAATGTCTCCAACTGAAGTATATCTGAAGACATGTAAATATGTATATAACTTTTCTTCCTAAAATATTATTGTAGACCTTTACTTTCGTGTTCTTGTTAATTATTTGTGCAGACACACCACCTACATACATACATACATACATACATACATACATTTAAACAGACAGGTGAGATATATATAATAGATGAAAATGTTTATTTGTCGTGATATATTTAACACATTTCTCTTCTTGTTTCCGGTAAACCCGGTTCTCTCTGTGCTGTACGCAAATCAGAACAATTAATTTCACGATTTGTTTGTAAAGATATTCTCATCTGTATCAACATCTGTATTAGATTATAGAAATAAATACGTATATTTGTAACTAAAAAAAAATAAAACTACCAAAATTCCTAATAGAACTGCCCGCAAGGAGCAGTAGCGCAATGGATAAAGTACTTGGAAAAATCAATCGTCATAGTGATATCCTTCTGAAGGCTGAAGATTCAATTATCAGTGTGAGCGTCCGAAAAATGGAACGGACCGCGATTTCGCCGGCATATTTAGGACAGGTTACGTAAACCGGCGGAAAATGCAGAAAGAATACTCCATGATTATTTTCGTGGAAACACTGGCCAAGTTGTGGGAAGTGTTTTGTTTTACCAAAATCACAGGCTAATTTTTAAAACACTAACTAACAGTTACAAATTAAAGATGAACGCATATAATCATAAACGAAAAAGTCACGGTATGTTTATCGACACTGCTAATATAGAAACGTAATTATTTTAGAAAGCCTTTCTTAATATGTGTAGGGGGAAGTAAAGAACATTAGTTGCCCTGTTAATAGATAGATGGTTTATTGTTGTGAATATTATTCACGATATCTAGAAATTCAAATTGCCGTTAAAAATAATGAGCGAGCAAAGAGATTAGCGATCTCTCTTTTCTGAGAAATTGAACTATAAGAGAGGACAAAGCATGATATTGCATTAGACTGCGAAGTCAATTTTTCTTTTGTTAAGTCTGTAACATTTTCATTAAAAAATGTTGGATAGCGGAATATCAAATTATTTATGAATTAATGTTGGTGTATATAAACCGACATACAAGGTGTATGCAACTTTTATGGTGAACAAGTGTTTGCTTGAGCTGGACTGGAACAGTGGCGTGGACATATCGACATGTTATTCCGAGGGGATTATAAATACTTGTACAGGAGATACCTTCAAACGACGGTGGACAATGTTTTAATGATGGAGAGTTAGACAAATGTTTTTTGGTGAATAGGAAGAGTATATTTAATAACATTCTATATAATAGAAAAAAGCCTGTAGATATTTAAGACATCTATATATATCTATCACCGGGATGAATTCACACACCTGTTTTTTTTTTTTTTTTGCTTTTGTTTTTTATTTTATTTTATTTTGCAGAAGATGTCAACCCTCAGAGTTATATTTCATATTACATTTATTCACAAACCCTGTCAACATTTCGGAGAATACAACGCCTTTACTTCACATTTTGATCTTGACTTAACCGGCTTCCAAGTTATCATCTGACTTCTTCGACTGACCTCTTCGACTGACCTTCTTTCTACTGACAAGAAATCCGGGTATATATTAAACAATTTCTTTGTAATTACGTCATTTGCACGTCTACAAAGAATTTTATCAGCCGAAATCTTTATTGCGCATCTAGATAATATTTTTAACTCACATATTTAATTTGCTAGAAACGTTTGTTTTTATTTATCAAAAAACCCTTCTGGTTATCATTTATAGAATCTAGTCCAGTAGATTACCTAAAACGACATTTATCCATATTTGTAATTGAATTGCATTTTTCTGTTTAAAACAAATGTAATTTAATATACACGATAATAAAAAAAAATCTTGCTAAGGTAATTCGGTGACGCCCTGTGAGGGCTAATATGCAAAAAAAAAAAAAAAAAAAAAAACAACGTTCAATGCATGGGCGCACATAGGGACAAACAGCAGAACTTTCACACATGTGTGCTTGTGCGTTAACTAAACGCTTACTGCACCTGTTGGTTATCGCCGGCGATCAAGAAACACAATTCGATTAATAAAAGTCTCTTTACATGCATGTGTCGGCTTCATCTTTTCATCGTGGTTTTCAACTGTCCGTGACCATTGTTTCTTATCATTGATGGCCCAATGGCTTTATCTTATGTTACTGGAGACGAATACACTTCATGCCTGAAAACACGCGGTGACAGTTGACGATTTAAAGGTTTATTGAGAGAGAAGCCTCTTTTAAATTAAGTTGGGGAGAGACCGAAAGAATTGCCCTATCAGTTATATCAGAAATAATTAATTTTAGTTCATATATAATAAGGAAAATCATAATCGTAAACCATCTCGAATATCCTGACGATGAATTCACTTTTGTTCATACATTGCTGGCACACATGTGCTCCCGGACTTCCCTCGACACGAACCGCCTCAAAATTCTGTTTCAACTTCCAAATACGTGTACTAGATAATGTCTTCCGCCATTAAAACCTGTGTTTACCTTACGTTTTTATATCAGGGACGCGGACGCTCGAATTTATTACTTAATTTCAATGGTACATGGGTATATTTCCGTTGGTCTCCAGGCTTTACTTAAGTACAGGCTCTTGAATTTTATAATAGTTGACCCAATTTCTTGCTACTGACGTAAGACGCAAATATACAACAATACTGTGTAATCTAAACGGCACATCAAATGTGGCTATTCTTCTCTGCTTAATAGCACGCACATAAATGAAATCATTCACGAATATTAAGGACAGTAAACACATATGTAACTTGCAAAACAAATGCACGCATAATGTCCGTACATATGTCCGCGAACGTGCACAACTTACCGAACACACACGTGATCAAGTTTTGGGGGATGGCTACTACACAGCGAGCCACGATGAAGTGTGTACCTATCTCTACTGGATCATCTCTAAAAAAATAAACATCCAGTGCAGCAGCAAGTCATGGGAACATCAACCTGAAAGAACAGTTGAAAATGACTTATATACCATACATTACAACCAGGTAATCCCTACAGCCACCTACCTTGAAAATGTTGCTGTCAAACCTGACATAGTTATATGGAATAAGTCAAAGAGAGTGGCAACCTTGGTTGAAGTGATTATCCTTTATGATGGAGGTTTGCACAGAGCTGAAATGGAGAAACAGTCCTAATGTCAAGGTTTCATGTATGATATCAAAAGAAACTGGAATCTGAGGGAGATATCAATCATATTAGCTAGTATAGGTGTCAAACAGCTCATAAAAGAACCCTAAAGTCCTACCTAATATTCCTAGTAAGCCAAGTGCAAAGAAGATTCAGACAATTGCACGTAAGGGAACAACGAAGATAATAAAACGATATCTCGGCTGGTTTCAATAAAAAGTGGTGCAGTGTTGGTCACTGATTACCCAAGGTTACAATCTTCAAAGGAATAACATTTAAAAAAATCACGTACAGGATTATTTAGTTTTAGCCTTTGTATCAGAAAAAGGCATGCGCCGCCAGCTGAAACACACATATGTAGCCAACAGGAGAGACAGTTTTATCAAATATTTCCTGGGCTTTTTAAACTCACATTTCTCAGTAATGTTAAAAGTCTTTTTTGTGCTATCCAATAGTCGAAAATAAATATATTTATTTATTCGTGTACTGTGTTATTGTTTCAATAATATCCCCCTGCAATGAGAGAATAATGCTAGAATCTTCATCGCTAACCGAATGGGCTAAAGGAATTGGTTTTGTGAATTGTTATTTTGTTTGTTAATAAAATTGTACGGCCGATATAAACTCGGATCTTTTCTAACTGTGCCAAACTCGCGACACTTCCTGCCGAACTCAGGAATCTGCACAGAATTTTAAACGAACCCTTATTTAATTCACGGAGATAACATGCTCTAGTTATCTCAAACATGTGGTCTTAAGTAATTTACAATGCTATTCTTAGTATCAGTTTTACTGCAGATTGAAACCAGAAGAATCTCATTTACGATTTAATTTTACTTAGTATTGTAACCAGAGCTGTTGGAAGAAGATTACCGTTTCCTAATGGATTAAATAACGGGTGAGTTCAAAAGTCAAAGCTCAATAGAAATATTCCATAGTTCGGCAGGATGTACCAGAAGAAGGTCTAAGGTAACATCGGCCGAAACATTCTAAAAATAACGATCAATATGAGAACAGTTGTTGGAATAATAAAAAAGAATACAGCTTAGCAATCCTTATCCGAAACTTTCAGAAATATAAAAGCAAGGATTAATACGCATTGCTTGATTTAGTTTCGTATATTTCTACTGAATGTTCAGTTAATAGTTTTTAGTCTCAAGTGTTAATATCACTGTTAAGCCGTATAATATTGATAATAGCGATTGTATGTCTGAGATTTTCTTTAAATGAAAATAAAGAGAAAGAATTAATAGACTTGTTATAATCTAAAACGAGTGTCAATTCCCTGCTGAGCAAGCCAAGCAGATGACGTCGCGATTTAATCCCTGTTGACGGCGGTGGGAACAACACGAGAATCAATTCGTCGGTAAGCAGACTTGTAGTCGCGTGTCAATCCTTGATCCTCTGAGAATAGCCTTAATTCCTGGGAAAAGTAAAGGGTTAGAAGATTTCTACGCACAGTAATTTTATGGAGACGTCACTAATACTGAATACGTTGTCTGTTACATAAAATCTGTGATGTGTGTATTTCTTCGTATCACATACATGACTACCACTCTCACTCTCCATCTCTTACTCTTTCTCTCTCAGATATATATATATATATATATATATATATATATATATATATATATATATATATATATATATGGTTGGTTGGTTGCTATTGTTTTACGGCATATCAATCCTTTTCAGGTGATTTAATGCCGAATCCGAAGATATTGAAGAACATCTTTTTTAATATAATGTATTTGTCGTTTTCAAGTCCGTTTCTATTTAACCCATAGTTGGGACCCTAACAGATACTACCACTCCAGGTCAGAGTGGACCTGGAGCAATGCCAATTAAAGGGTGGCTCCAGACTCTCCAAAGCCCACGAGCTGGGGCCTTACCACTGGGTATAGTTTAAGGTCATATCTCTCTCCCCCTTCTCTCGCTCTCTCTGTCTATATATATATATATATATATATATATATATATATATATATATATATATATATATATGTATATATATGTATATATATACATATATATAATATATATATATATATATATATATATGTAATACACACACACATACACCCCCCCACACACACACACATATATATATATATATATATATATATATATATATATATATATATATATATTAGTACAATTTATCAGAATCGCAATCAGGAATTTGGACAAATTGTTATTTTCGGGGTATCGGCATCGATATCGGAAAAATGTGCCTATTTCTCGATGCAATAAACGATTCTTTTAATTGTCCTGTTTATTTTATTTTGCGTAAACATAATCTTACACTTCTGGTTGTAATGATAAATACTAAATATTCATTGTATTTTACCTCCCAGTATAACTGAAAAAAAAAAATCAAAAAATAATTTATTTAATAATGTAACGAATTATTCAATCATCATACATATGAATATGTGTGTGTACTTTCCATTGCATCGGTCGATTTGATTGGTCGAATCTAACCGGACATTTCACGTGCCTTTGGTGGCAATTTCTATTGCATTTCCAGTTTTGTTAGTTTCTTCAAGACAAGCGGAGAAGAGGGACTCATTTATTATTATGTTTTCTATAAGGAGACTTGGACGTTAACAGTAGTGCCTTCTTTACTTCAGAACTCTGTCGTTAACGAAGTATAAACATTTGTTAAAGCCTACGTGTTGGCTCACCCATAATACAATGTTTTCACCCACTTTATGGAGTTTTTATCTGTGACCTTCGGTATGCAGCCTTTTTGGGTTGATACAAAGCTATGGGGAGGCCATGAGATCCTATGGAACACGGCTAACTTCAAAAGGCCCTCCAACAGACTTCGACAACATTGCAGAATACAAAAGGACTTTTTTCCACGGCTCAAAGAAGCAAACTACCCGCGCATAAGTTAAACGCAAGATGAGCGCAATATTTTCAATGCCATCCTGTATACCAATAAAGTTTGTTGTGAATTTTACATGTAGGTCTTGTTGTTTTGTGATTGTCTCATTTCTTACCTTCAACAGAGAGCACCAAACATGTTAGATTAATTCCAATCTTGCGGCAAAATAAGTCCTAATCATACATTATATTAGTTTAATTATTTTTAACCTCGGCCTGAAAAATTCGTATATTTTTCGAAAAAAAAATCCATTGCGGGATTCAGCATCACTCGATTACGATTAAATTCGCCGGCTTTATGCCTAGTGTTTTCCTGCAATTCATGCAGGGTTTTCGTTTTGTTGATGCAAATATTTTTTCCATAAGTCAACATGAAAAATGCTGCAAAAGGAAGTAAGTTAAAAATGTCATTTTCCATAGTTTAATTATTGTCCTAGTACATATATGACAAATATATAGCCTAGTATTTATATAGTAGGCATATGGCAAAGGTAAGCAGTCGTCAAGTTATGTAGCGGGAACTCACCTGTTTGCAACAAGCTTTGTAAAATCTCTATATGCTTGTTCTCGCTCGTGTATTAAACGTGGAGTTTGATTGTTGAATTCTAAGGTAATGTGTTTCCTGTCATTGCATTTGACAGGTGGAAAGTAACCTCATAATTTTTAAAGTAAAGGAGCGTTGTCTTCCTAACAATAAATGTAACTATAGATTTATGGTCATATTAACCTAGAGATTTGAAGCCATTCTCTAAGGAATCAAGTATTGTGTTGAATATGTGTATTCTCTCCACCATGTAAAGGATAGATCTTGATTTCTCCACAAATGATTAAAACCTGGTACATGCTCGGAAGACGATTTGTCTTAATGTACAACCGCAGAGGACGAGCTAAATTCTTTTGTTTCTTAAGGAGGATCTGATAATGTTAAATATTCGCCCAGTAATAAATGTGGAAAGGATTTTGGTTGTGGATTCATGAATAGAAACCATGAAGAAAGCTTATGATATATCACAATCTATCGCTTCGTCTGCCTTATATACTATGTACATACTTTCAAGAATAAACATTAAGATATCAATCGCTTCAATATATACGGTTATGCAGGAAAACGATTTGCATAAACGGAGAAAGTGACTACGATTGACTAAGCAAAATCGGATGATTTGCATGCAAGTGACAGCTCAAATTTCAGGTATCATTTTTAATTTAACTTCTGTATTAACGTTTTTATTTGTTTACTAAAGTGTTAAACGAAAATGCATAATATCTAACAAGGCCCTTCCCCATACAAATGATTGATTTCTAAATAATAATCTTATTTCAGCAGAGTTCGTTAAATGCATAAGTATCTAAAATCGCAGTAATATGTTGTCTGTTACATAACCTCTGAGATTTGCATATTTCTTATCACATACATGCCTACCTCTCACTCACTCTTGCTTTTTCTCTCTTTCTCTCTCTCTCACACATATATATATATATATATATATATATATATATATATATATATATATGCGTGTGTGTGCGCGCACGCGCGTGTGTGTAGACCTTTCTTAAGAAAACTCTGATAAAAATAACATTTTTATAATGTCATCGAATTAGACTCACATCTGATGTGTTTGAGTTTTTTACTGGAATGTCGTATGGAAATTGTGCTATTTAAAACCGTTTAAAAATGTTTTTAAGAAATTACAGTTTTGTGAATATTAACGAAATGATATCTTATGTATTGCTTAAAATTTGCTAAGGCTGGATTAACAAAAAATTTCACCTCATTTAACCCCCTAAATATAACCCCCATACCGAATCGTTATAATTAGCAACTGTTCATAACGATCGGTTTATTAATTTATTGAAGAGTTATTTACTCCTCAATATGTAAATATTCACATACCTAAGTGTATACAAATACATATATTTAAATCTAAATTTAATTTGTTTAATTGCATGTTCTTACAAATTTTTGTTGAAATATATTGCATTCAATGGACAAAGGTGCGTCCGTTAGACGTGTCTATTACAGCATGACAGGAAATAATTCGTCCTCATTTTAAAAACATTAAGTTATACTGCATTGGACATTAATTTTTGCCCATATTCGATTCGCGTCATTTTTATATAGAATTTGC
This sequence comes from Euprymna scolopes, assembly GCF_053919585.1. Lineage (NCBI taxonomy): Eukaryota > Metazoa > Mollusca > Cephalopoda > Sepiida > Sepiolidae > Euprymna > Euprymna scolopes. The sequence goes on along the minus strand of NC_136492.1, from coordinate 86,056,978 downwards.
AATAATACGTAAAACTCCGTTGAGGACAGCCCTGGATACGTTAGAAAAAATAGGTGTGCGTTGGCGATTAGTGCGAGTTTTTTTTTTTTAATTCTCTCCATCAACGCGCACTTGCCCGGTACGTGTGTTGATGAATGGGTCAGCTTTGCGTCTGACTGTTTGTCGTTTATACCAGTGTAAAACCTTTGCTTAGGAGAAGTTGGCTTCATGAGTGTTAACAGAGCTAGGCGTGTTAAAAGGAATGAGATAATAGAGAAAAAATACCTTCTTTTTATATTGTATTATTTTCCTTTCCCCAGTAAAGAATGTCAAGCGAATGTGCAAATGGACCTGCACAGTCAGGGGGCACAGCAGGAGACTGCCAACCGTGCTACAAACGGTCGCACTTATTTCGTGTATGACTGGGGTCATTTTTCTTAGAAACACATTTTGGTTGTTGCTTGTTCGAAGGCAGGCTGCGTCAGGCCGGGTTCGCGCGTGCGCCGTGATGAATACAGCTTGCGGACATTATTGAATGGAAGAAAAATAAAGAGTATTAAGAGGGTGGACAAGAACTATCTGGTAACAGACTCTATATAAAATTATGTAAATAAAATAAAAACTAGGTAATATTAAAAGACGTAGAGATAGAAAAAATTACAAGAAAAGAATGTAAAAAAGGAAACAAAGGGCGATAATTATGCAAGAGAAATAATAGAAAACAGAATAAATAAGCAAATAATGAAGAATGTATTAAAAAGTGAACTGGCAAAAAAAAAACGCGACATATATAAAGGAATAAAGTAACGATCAAATCTGGATTATTCGGACGACCTAGCTTGAGTGTTTTCTTTACAACTTTTAAGCCTCTGTAACTTTTGACATTCTTCAATTAAATCTTTTCTAACTCGACAGTGTTTTTCATCGAAATTAAGAATCTGCACGGATTTTCAAACGTTGTTTAATACGAGTGGCAAGTGAAGTGTATGTACAGGACGACTGGAGAAAATACCGAGACAAGAGGTGTGCACATACAGCACCTAGAATTCCCAAATGGTCACCAATCTCGTACTAACCAGGCTCGTCTAAGGTGATCTGAAAAAAAACGGTGTGTCAACGCGACAGACACACACACGCGCGCACCCACACACACACACACACACACACACACACACACACACACACACACACACACACACACATATATATGTTTAAAGAAAAAATAGAAAAAACCGAATGAAATTATTAAAAAATCAACGTTTCGTCCTTGTTTCAGAGGACATCTTCAGGATAATTGAAATAAAAATGTGATAAAAGAAAAAGTCATAGATCGTGCGAAAAAAGACAGTTTTTTTTAAATCCAACCCATGTCGGGAAAGGACGAATATGTGTGCGTTTCCCGACATGGGTTGGATTTTCAAAAACTGTCTTTTTTCGCACGATCTATGACTTTTTCTTTTATCACATTTTTATTTCAATTATCCTGAAGATGTCCTCTGAAACAAGGACGAAACGTTGATTTTTTAATAATTTCATTCGGTTTTTTCTATTTTTTCTTTAAACATAACGTCAACCACCGCTGGTTATATTTTTTCATTCCTTATACACACACACATATATATACATATATATATATATATATATATATATATATATATATATATATATATATATATATATAAAGGGTGACCCCAAAATAGCAGAAGACATTCAATTGTTTTTCTGAGCATTTTACAGTCAACGGAGAACAAAAGTCCAAAGACACTAGTATTTTGATGTGATATTTTTAATATAATAAACTAGTTATGACCAAATATTCATTTCATTCGGACAAAACACTAAGAAACGGCGCCTAATTAGAGTTGGGGTCCGTTTTTTTGGTCATCCTGTATATATGCAAGGAATTTTGCAGAAATATATAGCAGGTAATGATTTATTGTGATATTTTAAGTTAAATTTTTATGACGTGCCCCAGCGTAGTATAAGCATCCCAACCTCCCCATGTTAAGACCGGCTATCGGAATAAACACCCCGACCGCGAACCCCCTTCTTAACATGGAGGGATTGGGGAGTCTTTATCCCGAACGCCGTTCCTAACATAGGGTGTTTGGGGATACTTATCCTACGCTGGGGCAGAATGTAAATAATACCTATTTTAATTACTGTAATGTATTTTTCCGTGGCGTTAATTTGCTTAATAAATATACAGAATATTACACGAAAGTCTTTTAAATTTCAGTGATTTTATACTTTACCTTCTCTAATGTTTATACATTACCTAACCTATTTGGCTAAAAACTTTTCGAAATAAATATGAAAGCTCAGATCCTATCTACCTTATACACTATGTGTACATTAATATTTGCACGGTAAGTTTCACTCAGCTTTAAAGAAAGTTTTACTTTTCCTCTTATTTTTCAACATTGTGGAACAAACACATAAATGTAAGGCAACGCCGCTTATAAGCAAGTATATATTAGGTAAATGCCATTCAGTTTAATAATTTGTTGTCTAGTTTTACCTTGCTTTAATATATTGTGAGCATAGCATAAAAATCACGCCATACGTCATAGCCTTAATCAATAATACAAAAAGGCTTAGACAAAATTCAATTTCCTTCATCAGTAAAGTTAGCCTTTATCCTAATAGATAAGTTATCTCTGGAAATTTGATTTTTGTGGGACTATTTTTCATTCGCTTCAGAATAACACAGTTTCCGATATCAATTTTTATTTGTGTAAAATTATTGTTTCGATATCTGCAAACTGTTTTTATTCATTGATGACTAAAGCTAGAAAATAAGCTTAAACAATTCGATTTATAATTCAATTAATGTTGTGTGATATATTTTGTTTGCTTGAGGAAACCATTTTATCCTTCATTATTAACTGCGTTCTAACGATTATGTCCAAGAAATGCACTTATAATACTGTATTGCGTACAATAAACATGGAAACTAGTATATAGATCGCTCGTAGACATTTATGGTGACGACACTACCATCAATAGTAGCACACCACAGACCGTAAACGATTGAGTTCTCTCTGATTATCTCTCCTCTGATCTTGACCACGTAGCACAATAGGGAAAGATATGGCTGGCTCCTTTTAATGCATTTTAAACGAAGCTTATATCTTTACATCATTAACGCTCTGATCCTCATCTGGGATCATTTGAAAGGAATATACGGTAGGCTCAATGTTTTGATAAGATTCTGGGCTTGATTTTACTCCTGATTTGAAAGGGAACATGTACATCAAATCCGTTGCGAAGGTAGCTGAAAAAAAATGATAGAATCTTTCTATCTATCCAGTAGATATTTCACTACTGATACAATTTTCTACCTATATAAAAGCTAGGTACATCCAAGGATTGAGTATTATTGCCACATCTGGGCAAGAGCTGCTAGAAAGACTTTATCCTGCTTTGACAGTGTTCGTAGCCTAGTAGGTGATGACCTTTTCCCTTACGTGCAACCTCTTTCACACAGAAGAGACGTAGCGAATTTGTCTCTGCTTTGTCGTTATTTTCATGGTTAATGCTCGTCTGAGCTCCCATCTATGGCCCCTCTTCGCTAAATCCTCACACGAAGCACGCATCTAGCTGAAAACACCAATTTTCATCTGCGTCTAAACAAACGTAGATTCCAGAAACAACGCTTCTTTCTTAGAACCCACACATGTGGAACTCTCTTCAAGTTGCCTGCTTTCCAGCTGACTACCATATGGACGTCTTCAATTCCAACATGAAACAAGTTCTTGATGAGCCGTCATTCTTAAGTAATCCAATTTACCAAATTTCCACTACTACCAAGTACTACGACATTGTCCCATAAACTAATGTACACGCTTTCACTCTTATCCTCAGGTGGCCTCTGAGCGTTGATAATTGGTGACTCCTATGTAAAAAAATAACTGCAACATTTCAAAATAAAGAGATCGAAAGTTTTATTTCTAATATTTCCGTCCTTGGGCCTTTTAGATCGTTGTCGATTCAGCTAATTCCAGAATTTTCACTGCAGTGAATTAATTGGTCCATATTTCATCCATTGGCAAATACTAATAAATAACACTTTTACTTTCGCTAAAGCAGTCGAAAACAACGTGCTGCATCATCGATACTGTGTTCAGTTTGATGGATTCAAACGCTGCACTCACGTTAAACGTAGCCACTTTATTGACAAATATCCATGCAAAATGTAGAATCCGTTTATATATATATATATATATATATATATATATATATCCCACTTCTCACTCTTTATCCTTGTTCAAAGTGAGGATTGATTGAAGTGTTGTTTTCATTTTTTTAACGAGAAAACTGTTTCATTTTAGTAACCTTAGTGTGAAATGGCATTACACCGGAAAGACTGTGTTAATAGTTATTACCCAACCTGTTAATCGGAATAACAACTCTCGATGCATTGCTTCATACGGTTTTTATCAGACGTCATTGCTCTATAAACGGGCAAGATTAGCTTCAGTTTATAAATAATAATCGACATATTATGTTATGGTTAGTTTCGTAGAAAAATATACATAAATTTCATTAGTCAAGTATTGAATTATGTGTTATTTCTGTTTGTATTTTTTTTAATTGCTTGTCGCAAGTGTATAAACCGTGGAATATTTTAGCGATGAAAAGAATAATGACCGGGAATGACAATTCTATACGACTTGGTTGTAATATTTTCCTCCGAGGTCACTCGCATTTTTTCGATGAGAGTGATCTCATAAAAAAAACCCTGTTCGTCTAGTGGCAAAAAACTTGTCCGTCTTGTTCGGCTTTTAAACAAGAATGTAAAATCGAACTGAATAAGATATGACAATATATGGTATAATCTTACATATTTCTCACATGAATAATGAGGAAAAGAACCTAATGTGACTTCATGGCATAGATAAGAAGATATTAAACTGTGCCCCTAAATGAAGCTCGAATTTGTGATTTTAATTGTATGGCGAAGTGCGCTATTAATTTACAGGTCTGAGAATACTAACGAACGATACAATTCCGTTGTAATTGGATAAATATTACTATTCTGTTGGGCAAAAATAATATCGCTTATATATATTTTTATATAGATATATATATATATATATATATATATATATATATATATATAGGTGAACTTCCAAAAACAACATTTTGAACCAACCTAAAACAATGATATATACATCTGTAAAATCATCTCCTACTCTCTCTCCATATAGACGTAGGTTGTCTGCAGTATATATATAACATAGTTAATTCATTTTCTCCTCAAAATAACTCAAACAATAGCCATTAATATCTAAATCCCTGGCGACAAAAGTGAGTACACCCCTTACAAAAAGTTGTCAATAAAGTTGTCAATATTAACATACTACATATGAACTCTAAATATTTTGTGTGGCCACCATCATTATCCCAAACTGCCTTTACTCTTCTGGGATTGGAGTTTACCAGAGCTGTACATGTAGCCACTGGAATGCCTCTCTACTCTTCAATTACGACGGAGGGGTGGATATTTGAGATTTTGCGCACCTCTACCTTCTGCTTGAGCACGCTCCAAACATGTTCTGTTTTGTTCAAGTCTTGAGAAATGAATGACAATTCCATGATCTTTGCCGTCATCCTCTTCAGTAAAGCAGTGTTTTTTTCTTGGATGTGTGTTTGCGGTCATTGTCATGTTGGAACACTGCTCTGCGACCCAGTTTCTGGAGGGAGGGGATCATGTTCTGCTGCAGTATTTGACAGTAGGTGTTGGAGTTCATGTTTCCCTCAATGAAATGTAATTCTCCAATACATGCAGCACTCATGCAGCCCCATATCATGACATTCCGACCACCATGCTTGACTGTAGGCATGACACACTTATTTTTGTACTCCTCGAATTGGTATGAATGGCTGTTGTCCGAGGAGGAAGCCTCTGCTGAAGGCAATACACAAGAAAGTCCGCACACAGTTTTCTGAAGACGTGTCAACAAAGTCCATAGATTACTAGAAACATGTTGTATGGTTTGATGATACAAAATTTTATTTTTTTGGTTCTGATGGCCTTAAACACGTGTGTCGGCGACCAGGGGAGGAGTACAAAGATTAGTGTGTTATGTCTACAGTCAAGCATTGTTGCGAAAATGTCATGGTCAGGGAGTGCATTAGTCCCGCAGATATTGGAGAGATACATTATATGAAGAGAAACATGCTCCAATATGTACTGTCAAACCATGATCCGCTCCTTCAAAAAACTTGGTCGCCGAGCAGCATTCCAGCATGAGCAAAGCCTATATACCAACAGCAGATGGTATGATGTGTAAGGATTCTATATACTAACTTTGTAAGGTGAGGGTTGTGCCATTAATCTTAAACATCCGACCATTATATTTTCTATTTCTGGATAATGATATTCGCGAGAAAATAGCCATCAACGAAACAGACTTGTCTAATGCTCCACAAACTTCAACTGCTACCATAAGATGATTTAAAATCTTGAAATACATTGGTAGAAGGTACTAAATGCGTAGGACAATTAATATTCTGACTCGTCCCGATTTTTTTAAAAACTAGATTGAACTTTCTGGTGTTATCTTATATAGAGAGAGAAAGCGTGGGAAGGTGTAATATCGTGTGAAATATGAAAACAAAAAGCAGAGAAGTGGCATATAGAATAAGAGGATGCATCATCTATTCCTATAAAATGAAACTCAAGGAAACCAATATAAATTTACGCAATATTTAAAAATGTAACCACGGGATCTATTTCGTGAGGTCGCCATTGTTTTATTTTGCATTCATTATTACCAATATTTTAAAAGAAGAAATATTCATAGGACATGGTTTCTCTTTATGTTAATGTTATTGATTTATTCTCAGTAACCTCGCATTATCTTCAAGATGACGTATAATACGTTCGGAAATCGAACTGTATATTAATTATATATACATATATATATAATATATATATGTATATATATATGTGTGTGTGTGTGTAAACGCCTTAAACTAAGTAGAGTATAACAAGTATATATTAAGT
>NC_136492.1:86009984-86044984 GCF_053919585.1 Euprymna scolopes | reverse complement strand
TCCATGAAATTCTTTATTTGGACAATCCACTCTAGTGTGCTGATAACCTTAATCCTTCCACACGTCTGATAATTCCTCACAGACTGTCTGTCTTTCTTGAATCTCTTAGGTCACTGAAAAGTCTGATGCTCGAAACATGCAAGATGGTTTAAAAGCAGTATGTAGCATTCCAAACGTGTTTTTGTTATTTTTTTTTCAAGTTTTAAACAAAATTATATTACACATTGTTTCAACAGCTATTTTTTAAAAATTAGGCAGCTGCTAAAATAGGGTGTACTCTAGTCCCCGTGGTGGTTGTTCATTTGAACCTGAAATGTTAAAAAATGGTTAGTGATCTTATAAAATGTATAGCAATAAGATACTACGTGGAGTTTAAATTTTAGCGTTGGTATAATTCGCAGAAATCTTGTTCCTTGTCCCCAGTTATAAATAGTGTCTTCTTTTATCTTTTAAACTGTCTTGCTCGAAGATATTATTATTATTATTATTATTATTATTAGTAGTAGTAGTAGTAGTAGTAGTAGTAGTAGTAGTAGTATTTTACTGTTATTATTGTTGTTGTTGTTGTTGTTATCGTTGGTGTTGTTGTTGTTTTCATCAGAATTATTTAATATAATCCTGGTTGTCATCTATTTTTTCGGTGCTTATATTACATTGTCTTGTTCCTCTTCGTTCCCTCTTTCTTGTTGATCATTTTTCTCCCTTCGTCGTTTTCTTCAATGTCTTATTTTCATCAATTTGTTTACACTTTCCTCTCCTTTTCTACATTAAAATCCTTACCACTACTTTCTTCGGGATCTCGATTTATCTTAATTATCTTTATCATTCTTCTCATTCGATAAACTCTTTCCTTTTCTCATTGCAATTTTATGACTCGATATATGCTAATCTGTTATCTCTCTATAACGTTTCCTTTTTCTCTAAACCACTTTTCTATTTCTTACTGTCTCCGCCTGCCTATCTATCTATCAATCTATCTATCTATCGCTCTCAGTCTATCTTTTCGTATTTGCAATGGTATTAATGTCGAAATAAAATGCATGTTTTTAAAGGGAAAAAGAACCAAGGTATTTTCTCATTAGCAACACAGCAAGACACTGGAAACGCTGGAAAACAGATATTTTGTTCGTATTTTTTTTTTTGTTCGCCTCTCCACTCGTTACTGGAAGCATCATTTTCAATATCATTAACATCATCACAACAATCACGACTGTTATCATCATCACCATCATCATCATCGTCATCATCTGCATGGTTGTTATTTTGCTTCATTGTCAGATGTTTCAACCAAATTTAATGGTATTTAAGAGGAGGGGTGATGGACTAGATTTTGCAGAGTTTGGATAGTGTCGTGCCGACGAAGTTTTCTTATTTTCAGTAATTTTCGAATGTCAACAATTATTCACAACTTTGATCAAATAAACTACATAAGAAAACACAGAAAGAAACAATGGTCTGCAATAATAGCAAAGAAGGACATTGAAAATAAACGAAAAAAAGTTAAACAAAATATATGATGCCCGTATCAGTATGAGCCTCCTCTCTGTCCCTCACCCTTTCTAGTCTGATTAAGACGATATATATATATATATATATATATATATATATATATATATATATATATATATATATATATATATATATATACATATATATATATACATTACATATATATATATATAAATATATATATATATACATTACATATATATATATATATATATATATATATAAATACAAACAAACAAGTATATATCAAATTTTAGTCATTCAATAAATTTAGAAATTTATGACGTGAAATGGTAAAATTTCAAATCCAAAGATGTGTATTATTATATGTGAGACAAATAACACATTTGAAATATTATGTCTCCTTATCCTAAGAGATTTCAATGTCTACCATCTCTTCAGAAGATAAAATATTAGCAAATAATTATAATGTTAAGGCATGGAAAATCACAATTAAACGTATTTTAAGCATTTAAATATCATAAGTGTAAGGGAAGTTAATAAAAAGGATATAGAATTTCACATCCAAATTGATGGCAACATCCGAAGTGATGGTCTTCGGTAGCCGTGAATTAATGGGATCCATTCTGCCTTTGGAGTAATCAACGGTACAAGGTAACAGTCCGAAGAACATATATTTTCCTCTTTGTTTCTTTGTTTATATGAGGAGACCGGTAAATAAATTATTATATAGGCCCAGTGAATTTGTGTATTAATAAACATATAATTTTTATATATTCAATATGTTCATAATATATGAATCTTAAATTTCACTCCAAAATAACTTCATTTGCACTCCGAATATCATGTTGTTATTTAATATATATATATATATATATATATATATATATATACCCATTAACTTAAATTCTGAAATTTTATCGGATTGCAGACTGCATTTTACTGTAAAACAAACTTCCATATAAATATCAGTATCAATGTTTAAAAGACAATCCCATCCAGATAAGAAAAGCTCAATACAAAATATAGAGCAATAATATAAATGGAAATTCTCAATGAAATTATGTAGCTTTACACTGAAATATAGTGTTTGACAAGGAGTACAAATGTTTTCGATATTTTCCGTTTTCATCTCATCACAAGAAATGTCATTACCAACGTGGATGTAAGTAAGTCTAAGTTTTGCTTTGAATATAGTTTCATACTTATATTTTAATTTTTATTTTCAATTTAATGTGCTAATTAGTAAAAGTTATAATTACTTACATCTAATTTGCTAATAACATTTCCTCGGATGAAATGAACCATGTACTGAAAATCCATGGATCAATGAAACCTGTCTTACATTATGTACTCCTTGTCAATCAGCAAATGTTGGTGTAAATATACATAGTTTCATGTAGAATTTCCAACCATATACATATATTCACCATATATATATATATATATATATATATATATATATATATATATATATATATATACATATGTGTGTATATAAAGTAAACGTGTCTGCCTGTGTGTGTGACTTTGTGTCTGTGTACATTTTCCTACTCAATAACTCTGTCAATTTAAAGTTTACAGACTCCGAATTTTGTACATATATATAGAGGTTACTGAGATTTGGAAACATCTTTGTAATCAATTTTCGGCCTGAAATTTGGTTAAGGGGCCAAAGTTCAACAATTTGAGCTTTTATAACTCTACCAAACTCCTCTGTCTATATTTGGTATAAACAATGCGAATTTTAGAGGGAGATTTCTAGGTTATGGATATAACTTAATAACCTGATTTGAGCCCAGACCAATAAATTTTAGAGGGTGAAAATAGAGGTCAAAGTTTAAAAAAATGACCACTTTTTTTTTTGTTTGGCTCAACTTACACATCCAAACACCCAAGCAACGCCGGGCTGAAATGCTAGTGTATATATATATATATATATATATATATATATATATATATATATATATATATATATATATATATATATAATCTAAGCAGCCAAACTAAGCTAAAGAGGTAAAATCCTTGAAATATGTAAGAGAGGTAGATACCTTGAAATATGGATGTATGTAAATTGCTGTTTTAAAAATAATAAAAATAATTAAATAAAAAAAAATGATATACGTCTAAATAAAATATGGGCGATTTTCTAAGTAAAAGGAGCTTCGAGGCGAAGCCGCTATTTAACTGTATTTATCGTTAAAAAAACAACAGGAAATCCAAGTTTATACATGATAAAAAAAACAGTAAAAAAACTAGGAGTTCATAGCGTAACGGTTAACGCGCCAGACAGTGATACACAGTTTGATTCCTAGACACAGTCAAGCTATATGTATATGCTAAGTTATAAATAATTTTTAAAAAATTATGCGCCAAATAAAATATGAGCGATTAGTAAAACGAGCTGTTTAATCCTATTGATCGTAAAAAACTAACGATATATATATATATATATATATATATATATATATATATATACACACACACAAACACGCGCATATATATATATAATATATATATATATATATATATATATATATATATATATATATATATATATATATATATATATATATATATATATTGTCGGCGCTATCACGTTGACACACCGGTTCTCGCCAGATCACCGAAGTTAGCCTGACCAGTATGAGTGACTATTTAGAAAAGCTAGGCGTTGTATATACCGAGCCGAGTTGTAGAAATTAGAGAATGATATCTGGGGATGCATTAATTTACGGGAAGGGATGCACACCTAGTTCTAGTTAAGACATGCATCTAGGAGAAGGTAACTCTGATATGAAAACCCGCAGTCTACTCTAAACTACGTTCTACGACAAGGCTTAGCAGTAATACCAGAAAAATGCCTGGTTCTACACAAAGCCTTCACCACTATCGACAACTCATTCGTTTCGATTTCCGAAGAAAAGAGTGCATTATATATAACCCATAGTAAATATTAATTAATAAAATTACAAGCTGGATAAAAATTAGGTTATACATTTCAAAGCATATATAATGATTATTTAATTTTCAATGATCAAAGGTAGATTTACCTCGTAATATATTGTTCAATAGCAGAATTGAATCAAGATCACTGCGATACATGTGTAAATCCATAGTCAGTATTGCCATAATAAAGTCTAAATAATTTGCGTAAAGATTCAATTAAACAAAATATGGTAAAATCACTATGACATTCCTGTGCATTTATTTTGTTTACAAAACGTGAATTTAGGGGCATATACTATATGCGTGGATTTTTCCAGTTTTTTTTTTAATTTATTGAAAATACAAATTTCTTTCTTTTTTTAATTTTGCATTTGGTCGCCGTTAATACTATTAGCAAATTTCGTAAACAATAATAAGGTACGACTATTCGTATAAGAAGAGAGTGTAAAAAGAGAATAGCTAACAAACCCTGACTTATGTTAAGAATGAGTTTTGACACAATAGTGTTATTATTTTTAAATCTTATGAAATTGAGGTTAACGTTTGTTTACTATTCTCTTTCTCACGCATATGAAAGAATGTGTGCTTTTTCATCCTCATAAAATATTAGTCGATTATTTTAGCGATTTGTTTTACTGTTAAAAAATGATGCGATAATATTACTATTATTACTGATTATGATGCCACACTTTTAGATTAACACCTTTTGCTAACTACTTCAACATTAGATTTGGAAATTTTTAGGTTATTTAGTAGCGTAAAGAAAGTTAAAACTGTTGTGTTAGAATTCAGAGATTGATATTTTTTTGCATATGAATTCAACGAAAACTGATCATCTTTTGATACACTCTAACTTTTTAGATATATTCATTATTTTTAACACGAATTTAATCTCGTCTAATCGCTCACACCTCGGAAATTACAACAAAAATATAAACACTAGTAAAACCTCATAGTTCCATGATTGCTTTTATTGCAATTTATCACCGTTTCTGCTAGCATTACGTTTAATATTCGATTTTTAGCGAATATCAAGATATTCGAACATAACTTATGGGTAACTATACGTTGTTTTGTTGCTGAACATTGTTAATACTAGATTCGTTTCACACTAAAGCTAGTTAAACACAAATAAACTAATGCAGATGAGTAAAATTATAATTAATTGCATTTAAATAACATTTATCCCATGCTTATTTGTTTTTATCTTTTCCTTTTCTGTTAGTTATTGTAATACATACCGGAATCTCATTTGTATTTTTGCTGGGAAGTAATTTAATTTATATTTTAACATTTTGATATTTAATTTAACAAATTTATAAATATTTATTTTTCATATAGGTTATCGAAAATGTTGACAAAACCATTCTAAAATTTGCATTTAAATTTTTCAATTGTAGCTAAAGGTAAATATACAATAAATATTCAAGCATGACCTGAAAATATAAGGGTAAAACCAACATTGTCGAAATAGATAAAATGTGTAGGGCATAAAATATATATTTCAGTAATCAACTTAGAGTTTTCTGACATGTGCCATACAGAAGTTTTGCAAATAAGTGTGGAACGTCAACCACCGGGTTGAGTGACATCTCGAACACTTTCTTTGCTTATTGTAATATGCCAATAAAATGAATGAGATTTGGACAGTCAATGCTAAATTTGGGAATGGAGTTTATATTACGTCGCCATAGTAAATATACACCCCTCTAATAAATACATTCGTTGAGTTTGTTATATTTTTTGTAAAAAACTAAAGCTCATTTGGAGAATTGTAAATTAGGCTATTTTTTCGATCCCAATACCGATTCTAATAGATCCAAATTTCCGATTTTTTCGATTACCGATTTCTATTATTCCTCCGAGTATATATATATATAATTATATATATATATATATATATATATATATATATATATATATTCATTGTGAGAGACATGTCACTAAATGACTAAGCGTAGCAGATCACGTTCTTTCTGATACCTTGCGCACATTATTTATCTCAACGATAAGTTCTCCAAATAACCTTAGATTACTACCAACAAAATGAAGTATCAGAAAGTAAGAAAAAAATCAAGGTTTTACTGCTAAGATGTTATTTATTTTATATATGTGTTTTATATTATAAAATCTCAGCATATTATAAAAATTTAAAAAAAAAATGAGATTCCATTTTAATTGTTATTGAGATTCCGGAGTTCTTTCCCACAAACACTCAGCAGTTGCACACACACACACACACACACACACACGCACACACACGCACACACACATATATATATATATATGTATATATATATGTGTGTGCGTGTGTGTGTGTATTTTAAAATTAAACATCGTAGATTTAAGTTGGCATTCAAAACCGAAATAAGGATATATTATAAAAATAAATATAAATGATGACATATTCAAACCTAAAAATTAATTAGCGCCATGGAAAGCATAAAATATGTAATAATTATAACATCTTTAACAGTGCACTGATAACATATTTGGTCTCAGAGTGGTTTATTTTGCCGATGATACTGACTACTCTAACCTCCAAGTTGATTCTGGCGCTGGTTGTCTTACCCAGGAATCTTGCTGTTATATTTAAAAAAATGTACTGATTTAGAACTGTATATTTAAATCAAGGAAGCAGTTTTGTACTTTTCCATCATCAATAACTGGGCAGATGTCTTAAGTATCCGCAACTTTATTCTTTGTATTGCCTCTGATAAAGATGGAACCCCCAAGTTCGAGAGGATTATTAATTCGTATTGATTGTAACAAAGCATATTTTCATGATTTCCTCCGGGCAGAACTCGTGTCACAAAGGAGCAACACATTGGAATGCTAAGTTATATCATCTTTGAGTGATAGACTTTTGGTAGTCAGATATTGAATCAATATTATAGACAATACTAAGAATTTCACATAAGTGGGACTAATATCCGTATTTACATATTTAGTTATGTTGGTTTTAGTAAATTTATTAATTTAGCTATGTTGGTGTGAAGTTATGTTGGTTTAATACATGCGTGTAAGGCTTATCTACACTTTTTTCGTGTTAATACGTTTAGAAGATGTTCATATGCTTTTGTATAGTTATTGTATTATGTGGACGCTCTTTATCATTTAAGCCTCTGGTATATACTGCGACTGTCCTCGTCGTTTAGTTGAACTTTCAAAATATTAATGTTTCTTTGGAAAAATAGTCATATAGTATTTTTACAAAAGGTTCTTGGACAATAAATACTTATTTGAACACTGCACAAACAAAAAAAAAACGTTTATCAAGCTCATATTGGACATACATGTCCTTTCGACACATGATGTCATAGAGTAAAGGATGTATTCAGTATTTGTCTTTCTTTATCATATAATAATTTACACTAGTTCAATATAAGTGTATTTATTGAACATTATCCTCGGTATTCTAATATTTTTATCCTAGTTATTATCAGTGATTGTTCAGGAACAATAACATATTAATACCTACTTGATCAGGTGAGGCAACAATACTTTTCAGATTTTCATCATTCGCTGCTTTTCCGATAATTGACCCACCCAATTTTGCATTTTAACAACAACCGTTTAAATTCGATTTCTTATTAAGTAACGGTAATCGAACTTGTCTGGATTTTAGTGGGATTAAGCGTCCCCAAGTTGCGAGTTCTCTAAGTAGACGTCAAGTAGATGTTTGTTATATGGTATCTGTTCTAAGTTTATTTTCTATTTTCCTTAATCCTAACTATTTTACGTGATACAAAATAAGGCTTGGTT
Organism: Euprymna scolopes; assembly: GCF_053919585.1. Taxonomy (NCBI): domain Eukaryota; kingdom Metazoa; phylum Mollusca; class Cephalopoda; order Sepiida; family Sepiolidae; genus Euprymna; species Euprymna scolopes. Next base: position 86,036,797 of record NC_136492.1, on the reverse strand, counting down.
TTGCCCGTGTGTTTTGTTTTACGACATATCAATTTTTGGGGGGTTAATAAATACCGAATCCAGTTATTTTGGAAACAGTTTTTATGCTTCAAGTTATTAATATCTTCAGAGATTGATTTGTAGAGTTTAGTTATGTTGGAAATTTTATACGTGTTGTATCTAGTTATTTTACAGGAAACATGAACTGGAATATATACATTGAGAGCTTTGCCAAGGCTGCTGCAAAGAAGGTGGGCTCTCTCTACCGTGCTAGAAAATTACTTACGCCTGAAAGTATCCTGTACATCTATAACGCCACCATTCGCCCATGTATGGAGTATTGCTGTCACATTTGAGCTGGTGCATCTGCTGCTTGTATCTCACACCTGGATAAGGTTCAAAAGAGGGTCGAAAACCGTATAGGTCCTGAACTGTCATCTAAGTTTCAGCCTCTGTCCTATCGAGGAAATGTTGCATCCCTCTGCCTATTCTACAAATACTTTAATGGTGGTTGCTCTGACGAACTGCAAGCACTTGTACCTCCTCGACGTGACTACCCCCGACAAACCCGACAAGCAACTAAGTCCCACCCCTTTACAGTAGAGATCTCTAGGTGTAAAAAAACCTTATACTCCAATAGTTTATTCCACAGAAATGGAAGTCTTTTGAACTCCCTTTTTCCCAACTGTACTGATATGCAGAAGTTCAAGTGTAATGTGAACAAACATCTTTCTACTCATCTCCCTTCATAACGCCCCCGTTTATTGTCCCCGATAGAAGCCCCCTACTTCAAAGTGGCAATTGCCTTATTGGGGCGAAGATTGAATTAAAAAAAAGCTTTTTTATTCTTCGAGCCGTATGTATGTTCAATCGCTAGTTTATAGTGTTTTGTTTGGTTTGGTTTGGTTTGGTTGTTTTATAGTGGATTTTTGTCCTCAAACCAGTCTCGCAATGGAAGAGATAGAAAGAGAAAAAGGAAATGTGAAGAAGGAAAAGGGGGGAGGTGTACTGTTTTTGTTTTGATTTTGCAAAACATAATAAAGTTTTGCGAAAGGAAGTAGAAAGACAAAAGAATATCCATGTTAGGTGAATTTCGTCTTAGGGAACCAATATCTAAACACAGCCTGATCTGGTAGCACCAAAATAAGGTTTTTGCAATCAATTTTATCCCTGTATTGTGCGAGATATCATTTTAATGAATTATTTTTCTAAAATTAAAGTCTATTTCTTTATGTTTTTAAATCTTCGTGTTGCTGGCTTGGCATTTTAACACATGTGGGGTGGTTTTCACCTTACATAATTTGCTTAAATTTTTTAGCTGTGTTCATCAATGCTGTCAGAGTAGTGCTTCTTTTATTATAATTTCATCTAGTCTTATTTCAAGTTTTCCACGATTGTAATCAATGCCCGTACAATTATTGGCATCATACAATTTAACTTCCTGTCCTTTTAGTTTTCTGACAAGTTACACGTCGTGTTGTTTATCTTGTCTCTCGATTCTTTCTTATCTTCGTGTTCTTCTGCATTATTCTTATAAACATACAAGAAAAAGATGTGTATATTTACTCAATTTAATTTCTAAGAAAATCATAAAACGCTAGCAGACACATTTCTTTTATGACAATCTGCTTTGCAGATGGAAGATCACTCATTCAATAGAGACGTCATTTCCAGAAAAGTCCATAGCCGAAAGCGTAGATGATGCCGTTTGTTAACAGAGACAACTACGAAAAAGGGAATGTAGGATGCTCTTTGAATAAATTAACGGATTTACAAAGTCATATTCATAGAAATTAATTAAAATTCGTGCTAAAGAAAAGAAAGTAACTTATGAATACTTAAATTAGATCGACCTCCCAAACATATGTATATTATTTTACGAGAATATATATGTATGTTTCCCCCCCCCGTGTTCTGGCCTGGATCGTCATGCGGAATTTTATATTCATAGCTTATGTGTACACACACACACACACACACACACACATATATATATATGTATATATATACATATGTATGCATATATGTTGATGTATGTATATATGGATATATATGTGCATATATGTGCATGTATGTACACACACACACACACACACATATATATATATATATATATATATATATATATATATATATATATATACTGAAATAAATTAAGATGAATTTTGCACCAGATAATTACTGGCTGGTTTATTGCATTATAGATTCCGAGGATAGTTTGCTTAGCTATCTCTTTATAGAGCTCACCATAAGGAGATCCGTCACACATAACTATATAGAAACGAGCTACATTATCTCAACGGTTGAAGTTTGTAAGAATTTTATAATCAGTATATATTATGGCTTATCATGTATCGTTTGAACCTTTAGCACCTACTCGGCTTTAACAATAATAACAACGTATGATGGAGCTTCTAATCGATTTCGACGTATGAGGCCCTAACACTATAGTGATAACTTATTCTTTTTCCGCCGAATATAGCATGTAAGTCAAGCGAATGATTTGCACGCAGGAAATATCGAGCAGGTATGATTACTGTTGGAGAATGCAGCTGTTTGTTTGGAATGTATCTTTGTTCTTATTTGGTTCAGGTTTTTTTTTAGGTTTGTTTCCAAAATTCTGGCACGTGCATCTAAATTCGTTTTCATGAATTTCCAAGTCCTCTATAGATTTAATTGAAATATTGAGAGCTGAAAGGTTGTATTATGCTTGTCCATGTACCAGAACCAACATAGTTAACCGCTTTTAAGTTTATTACACTTCATTAAATTTAGTATATGTCCGTCACTCATTCTGACCAGGTGGCCAAATAATTTAAGTTGTGACTAAATAAAGGACGTGTTGACACATCCCAAATTACATTCACCAAGAGGTACATAAATTTGGAATTCATTTTCAAATGTATAGTCACATATAGAACGAAGTCATCGTTTATATAATAGGGTAGGTTTATTTATCTACTATTTCTATTAAGTCCAAGTTTTAGATACAAACAAAAAGGTTTGAGTAAACAGACAAGTTTATACACCTGAATCTTGGTGTCTAATCTGTTTCCGCTATCATTCCACACACGATTGCGGAGTTTCCTCAAAACATTAGATTATTGTGTATCTGATTGACAATTTCTTTATTTATAAATGTATGTAAGTCCAGATCGATCTCCAAATATACGGATGATTTGCCATACTTAATGTTTTTGTAAACCATTGTTATTGGAACAATTTGAAAATTGGTGAACATTAGAAGTTGTTTTATGCTTTTGGCTTACTTTGGTTTAGAAGAACATTGATGCAAAATGTCAGTGCTCCTTATGCTGATTGTTAGTCTAAAAGAATTTCCAGCCTTCTCGAAACGTTTAACCAGTTCAGGAGCTTTTTACAGATACTTTGCAACGAGTTTGGCATCATCTACAGAATTAAAATGAGGAAAAATACTAAAGCTAAGTCTAACTCTAGTATTGAATTGTGGATGGTTACAACGATCAAGACTTGTGCGAAATTAGAACGTAACTCTATTGTTTAATCACGTAAGGACGTTTGGATCACCACAGAGAAAAAATGCACGAATTACCGGGGCCATGTCACATCCATGTTTTTGTTACTGGGAGCATTATACACTGAGGAACAATCCCCGCCAGCTTTTCTATTCCCATAACCTGAGAGAATTACATCAAGCATATTGTTTGGAATACATAATTTCTTAAAGACTTTTCAAAGAGCCTCTCAATATTGACAGTATCGAAGTCCACTGTCGGACAAACAAATATCATATACACCTCCCTATCTTTTCCTCGAATATTTCTGCAATCTGCTGAAAGGAAAACACTATGTCTATCACTATACACCCTGCGCTTAATCAACATTGGAATTCTGCGTAAATTTCATCAAAAAGATGTTGAATTATTCTAAATTCTCCTGCAATAAAATGAAGAAATTACTATAATGCAATTCTCCCAACCATTTCTATACAACGTTTAATGAAGACATCTTAAGAATCTGGTAGCAATTTTACATGTTTGCACATGATTATAAATTGTTCCAAAAGCTTGCTAATAATTTTTTAACACTATACGTGAAATATCCGGAATTGAATGCCAGCTTTACTTATAATATTTCCAGATACATTTTATTTCTATGAAAGGTGACTGATAAGACGACTGATGCATTTCCAGTCATTGGCGACTTGCGGCTATAAACTTCTCATTTATTTCGAAATTGGAGTTAAGGTTTAATTAAAAATGATCTCCCCAGCGTAGAAACATTACTTTCCTGTCAATGCAGTGTGTTTCACCCTCAATAGAAATGATTGGAGGATTACCACTTCACATCGATCTAGATGCTTTACAAACTCGGATTGAAAAAGTTTATACTCTTCTTATCCGCTACTCTTTGGAATTGCCGCTCGATATATGACCAAGGCTCATGACCTCTATTTACTGGGGCATAAGCCCCGGAAGGGCGATCAAGTTTGGATTAAATAGTCTTATAAATCTACTTTTTGTCTGGAGTTATATTGTTAGGTCCGTACCGGTTCCAAGTGAACATTGTCGTAAGATAACGGGTTCAACCTTAGCAAAGCAGGGCATAAGATTAGTTGGCCAAAACCTGGTGAAACAACAACTATTGAAGGCATTAATTACTTGGGAAAAGTTACAATGCTCAGCAATCCTCTACCGTCGCAGTTAATCACCTGACGAATGTCAGATATAAGTTGGTCAAAACGTGCTGAAACAACAACAACTACTAAAATGAGGAAAACATCCCCCAAAAGAACGCACACGTAAAATATAATGCCTCATCTCAAAGAATTCTAAAAATTAAAGACAGAAACAACGAACAAACAAACAAACTAGAGGAAACCTGTTAGTCAATCCCCAGGAAACACCACGTGCTTTGGCAGTGATCACTTACTTTTAACAACTAGTGTGATAAAGTCTTTTATATCAGAAATAATGATCCCTAGTAAGTCTATCAGTCTTTATGTGAATCGATTTTTGTGCCACTAGAGTACACCCTGCTTCAAGTTGTCTGCGAAAAATTATGCCTCGTCAGATGTTACACTTACATTCACAAAAAAAATATGCAATGATATCAATATAATAATTCATAATATATTAATTTTTATTACATTAATGATGCCTTATAATTAGGGCTGACACAACAGCGTACTCTATTCACTGTTTGACCTTTGAGTAGATATCCGTTAATATCTTATATGTTTTTATATAGACTAGTGTGGTTCTCGGTTGATTCACTGTATCCTTCTGTATCGGATATATACTCGGGAATCAAGAGAATGAAAAGAATATTCTTTTGTCACGACCCTACTTATAATATATTAACTTCCATATTTAAGGTATATAATTGCTTAATAAATTTATTCTAGTCATTGTTTCTTGTTTTACTTGCTATTTACTTGGGATTATTTTTTAAACATGTGAAAGGCCATCCACCGTGGGGCTTAAAAAAGAAATATTTTTATACGTTAGTTTTTGTATGAAGGGACGAAGCCTGTACATATTGGTATTTTTAGAGTTCAACGTCAACTGTCTTTACTTATGGAGGTTAGGTATTAACAAAAACTAAGTCATAACGTAAAGAGGTGATATATTACCAGTTCTAGGAAATTCCGTTCTAATTTAAACTAACATTTCGATAACGAGAATCGACTTATACAATTTGGTCGAATAATGGAACAATTTCCTCGCGCTTTTATATGTTTAATGAAAACTAACTAGGATACATAAAAAATCAAAAAGAAAAGAACGAAATTTAAAGCAACAGGATATATACTATAGTTTTTATTACATAGCAATTTCTATGGAAACTCCTATAAAATGGTCAATCCTTTGCATTTACTGATGTAACGGTATGAGATGCAATTGTTTGGATATAATGGAGTTATACGCATGCGTGACTCTTCTACGTTTCTTGATTTCAAATCGAATAAACGTTAGCGTGTTTTATTATACGCTAGACTTTCTACAACCATGGAATAGTTAAACTATATCGTGCGTACACTCAAAGAATAATGGGATAAAAGTAATGACTTGTCTTTTTTATTTATTTTTTGTCTTCCTGATACAATCGTTGTTTTTTTTTTTCATATAGTAATATGTCCTTCTGCTCTTATATCGATCTCCGAAACGGTAAAAACGGATAAAAGCTTTCACAACGACATTGTTCTGTATATGTTCTGGGAGGCTTTACTCTTTGCTGTTTTCCCATGTTTAATGATTTTAATTCAGTAAATTTTTATCTCGTTTGTATATTTTTTTCTTTTCACAACGACTTCGATATTTATCCACAACAATAGTGTCCAAAAACCTCTTATGCGATTCCTTTGACACACAAATCTCATCCAATAGTATTCATCTCAGAGAAGACGAAAATAAGCGACTTTCTATCTTGTCGTCAGACAATCAACATGAACCAAACTAAATAATAAAGACGTTTTTCCTTCCTTTCTTCTCTTTTTTTCCTTCATGTTTTCTCGTCCATGTTTTCCTTCGATCTCCCCCTAATTCATAGAAAGATAAACTTTTACCGCATCAGATCTTTTTTTTTTCTCCGGCGTTCGTTTCCCCCGGTTTCATTCCAGCGCCTCCCGGAGTGTAACAAAGACATTTGCAGCCGACTCTATTCTTTCGTTAATATCCGGTATGAATGCAAAAGCCTGGGGCCCCTTGTGGGCTTGATCTAAAATCTCGTTTCGGCGAGTCTCGTGCTAACGCGATTCTCGCCAGATTTGGCGACGTTTCTTTTGACGTTAGCGACACGGCCCGATTCGACCTCGCATTTCATTTATTTCGATCTCTTTTTCCTTTGTATTTATGTATTTGATTTTTGATGCCGTGACTATCGGTATCATTCCCTTACATTTTTTTTCTTTTTTATATTGTTTATTATTTTCCATTTACTCTCTCAGGTCATTCATTTGGGTAACACCCTGCCGCCTTATCGTAAATTAGTTCATACCTTAGCTGTAACAAAGTCACTAAAGCGAATAGGTATGTGAGCAAATAAGAAATGCGGATTTCTCATAGATGAAAGTTCCCGCAATTCTAACAACGACAAGTACACAAGTAAATAGAAGAGGCAGGCAATACAGAGAAAGAAAAAATAAATACTTGAAAGAAATAAGAAAAATGTTCAGCTTAAAGAATAGTGTAATCCTGCTGCTATTATCCTAAATATATGTTTTCCAGCGTGTCGAGGACAACGCAAAACACAATATGTAAATAAAGAATACGTAAGTACGATTTTTACATACACATTTAATCGAGTGGTGTAAGGGTAAAGCACATGGAACATACAGATAAGCATTGTTCAAATACAATCAGATATATCGCATTTATTTACATTTTAATATATATAGTGAAAGGTATCTACTATCTTTAACTGCACACACACAAATATATATGTATATGTATATAAATATATATATACATACATATATATATATATATGTATATATATATATATATATGTAACATAAAAGATTCCCGTTTAAATACTTTTCCTTAATGTTTTATTTTTTATCTTGCAAATAATTTCTAACAGTATATATATATATATATATATATATATATATATATATATATATATATATATATATATGATTTTGATGATTTGTTGATGGCAAAGGATACAATATTGCAATAATTATCCTTGAAATATAATAAACTACTAACTGATGAGAGTCTATTTTCAAACATTAAAAAAATATAACAGGTTCTGAACTGTCAACTAGGCTTCAGCCCTCTCCCATCGAAGAAATGTTGCATTCCTCTGCCTGTTCTACAAGTACTTTAATAGTGAATGATCTGACGAATTGCAAACACTTGTACGCCTTCGACGTAAATACGCGGGACAAACCCGACAAGCAGCTAAATCTCACCCCTACAAAGTAGAGATCTCTTGGTGTAAGAAAGCCTTCTCCTCCAATAGTTTCTTCCCGAGAACAGCTAGACTTTGGAACTCGCTTCCGGGATTCTTCTTTCGGAACTGTACCGATATGCTGAAGATCATGTGCCTTGTTTGAGTGAAAAGTGAAAAAAAATACCGTGTTATTTTACACTATAAAAATATTCATTGAACTAAAACTTTCCAAGTTTGTATAGTAATGGGAATTTTTCTAGTTAAGCAAATAATGGGGGAATTATATATATAAAACATGTTTTACATGTGTTTAAAATATTGTTATTAGAAGATACAAACTGAGTAATGCTTTAATATATATATATATATGTATATATATATATATGGCCAAAAGTAAGTGATAGAGACTAAGGAAAATGATTCTAACTAGCTATCTCCACGATATTAAGCAACTAAGAAAAATATGATTTGATTTGGGCTGTTTTTCTTTTAAGTGTATACAGATTTTTATCCGAATCTTTGGAATCTTTTTATAAAAGATTTTCCTCCGCAATAGTTCTAGTTCCATAGGCAGAAAGAAAGATTTACAACCTAATCCACCTACTCCTGGCTTACCCTATATATATATATATATATATATATATATATATATATATATATATATATATATATATATATAATAAAAATTACAATAAGTTTACCAAGGTAATCAAAATGGTAAACTTAAAATATATTATAAATATTAAAGTGTTAATATTTACAAGTAAAGTAATCTCAACCAGATGTAAAAGCTCAATAAAAATCGAAAAGGAAATAGTGCTTATAATATGAACAAATGATTAATAAAACATGTTTAAAGACATCTTGAAAAAGAGTTAAAAACATATTTAATTTTAGAAAAGGAAGCACAAGATAAGTGGATAGTCCTGTATCCGCGGAGTTTCGAAGAAATACTCTCCTTCTCATCAGAGGGCAGGAATTAGCAAAATGCAGGATCGGATTTGGCATATAAAAGTATTTAATGAAACTACAAGTGAGTCACAGATCTTACTTGGTTAAAAAAGGGTGAGGTAAGGGGAATAGGAGGTAAAAGAAAAATGATAAAAAGATTTCACATGAATGAATAGTCCGGTGAAGGGTAAAAAATCCAAGAATGGTAAAATCCAAAACGGTCGAATTTAACATTTCCAATCTAATGGGTAAATTCTAAATGGTCCAAAATGATCCAAAAGGCAGAGTTCCTTGGAAAAAATCGCAAATGGAATGAATTCCAAATCATTAAAAGAAAAAGCACTGGAGAGAATATTTAAAACACGTCTGTCAAGGCTGGAGGAATCAAGTAAATTAAGGTTAAAAAAAAAAAAACAAAAAAAAAACGAAAAGCGGTGAAAGTTTAAATTTGAAAAGCAAGCTCAAACTGACCCAGACAAAAAGCGCTAAAGTTAGCGTTAATAATTAGGTCAACTTAGATATGCACGTGAAAATCCCAGAATTAAATTGAGAAAACTGGTCAGAAGAACAAATAAATTGCTAAGTTTATAAAATGGAGCGTATATAATATTAAAAAAAAACTAAAAACAAACTATGTATATACACACACATATATATATATATATGTATATATACACACACATACACATACATATACATACACACAAATGCCCACATACATGTACATACATACACACACGCATATAAATATATACATATATTCATACATATACAATAACATACACACACATATATATACATATATATACAAACATACACGCATGCATAAATATATACACATATCCAAAAACATATCCAAAAACATATACAAGTTAAACAAAAACATACATACTCATAACCAAATTAAGGGGAGGGACTGGCCGATATCTACAAACTCCGGAATAAGGCAAATAAATATGTATGTAAATGCATATAGTAAAATATAAGTAAACAAATACATAGAATAAAAATGAGTAGGTTGATGTATATATTTAATTAATAGGTATACTTATACCATAAAACGGAGACAGCAGATGGAAACGCGGCCAAAGAAATAAAGAAAAACAAATAAAATTAAAAATATAAAAAAGCTTAGAAGGTAAGATTATAAAAAAAAAATATGGGAAAAGATATATATTTGAAGGGTTAAATTAATAGCTATGTAATTTCAAATTTACCATATATATATATATATATATATATATATATATATATATATATATATATATATATATATATATATAGGATAAGCCACATATTGGTAATTATATCTATCTCCCTTCCTTCTATTCTTTTCGTTTCCTCCCTTGTGCTTCGTCCTGTCGTTATAATTTTACACATTTTTAATTGAGTTTATTTTTTATCGTTTCTCACCTCTTCCCCCCTTTTTCTCTTCTCCTCTTTGTTTCCTCACTTCAATTCTATTTTTTTATATTGAACCATCTGACGATATGGAAGGATAATTTTTATTCTGTCTATTGAAACAATTTGTAATAAATTTAGTTAATACATTTGAGGTTTTAATAATACAATTAAATATAATTGGTTCTACTAACGTATTGAGCACGCCAAACAATAGAAAGTCTATTAACTAACACATATAAAACAAACCACGGCGAAATACGACTATGGAATTAAGATGCTTCATCTTGAACGTTGTTTGACTGTAGAAATAATTATATAATCTCTCACATTGAGAAAATCTTATTACTAATTACTCGCTAGGTTAGCATGCGAGATGGCATCGTCCTAGCGAGTATAAAAGTCCTACCTGTGAGACATTGGCTTGGGTTATAGTTTGGTTGAATGACAAGTAGTAGCGTTCGAGTGTGTGTGTATACAACTCTCCTACAAGCCACACCACTTATATGATAAAGGTCCCCCCTAGGGATAGTGCAAACAATTTCTCAAGTCCAAACGTCGTGGTCAATATCTATGTTAATTACTCTCTTAGTTAACACCACTGGACTTATCATAACCAAACCTGATACGATGATGGTCTCTGACCTACGGATGTTGCGCACAGTACTTTTCAAGGCCAAGATTTAAGGTTAGGGTCATATTTGGCGCGGTTGTCACAATGTCCACTTACTGCAAAAGTGCCCGTGAAACCTTATCGAGCATATAGCAAGTCCCGTGCGAAGTGCGGTATTTCTCTTTAGGACATATATAAATTTTAGGGTTTTCCTATTTCATTTCTATAAAGTTTAAATAATATTTATGTAATTAAAACACACACGCACGCACACACACACGCACACATACATACATACATATACATATATATATATATATATATATATATATATATATATATATATATATATATATATATATTACCCTAACAATATTATTACAACTGTTGGGAATTGTTAGACGTAAACTAACACACGGAGTTAAAAAGAAAAAAAAGAAATATTAGTTGATTTTTAAACAGATGTGCCATTAAAGGTTTTTTTTTTATATATATATTTTCAACTGTTTTAGCAATTTCCAGAAAAGATGCACACATGCGCGTACGCACACGCTTACACACAAATATATATATATATATATATATATATATATATATATATATATATATATACAAAATAGAGAGAAAGAAAGAAAGCTCGAGATAAATACAAACATATTTATCAGATAGTAATATAAATTATTTTCAAGTCGTAATACCACATGGGAAACAGCATATACAGTGTCAAGCTCTTCCCTAGTTTATTAATCGTCGCGTAAATACACACTTATTTCGTTTTGAACACACTTTCCAAAAGCAAAAATAAAGAAACACACATTTTTCTCTCATACAAATGCGTAGGAAAATAAATATTTAACTTATCTGACAGCAGACGGGTCATTACATTTTTTGGTAATCAGAGAGGTCACGTTACGCTGAACAAGACTGATAGTATTGGTCATTTTTAAGAATGTCGTGATATGACATCGCAGGAGAAGTGATTTGTCAATAACATAAGCTTAACAATGTTAAGATGGCTATCTCTATTTAGATGAGAGGGTAGGATTTTTTGTTTTATATTTCTGTCGGACATTAATTACGCTTTGGCACGACATGATCGCCTGCCAAACAAAGATATCTATTTAACAACACCTATTTCTTTACTTAGTTAGAAGAAGTCATTTTTGACTAAGATTAATGTGTAGTATCGGCTGAGCACTCTCCCCTCAAGTGTCGCTAAATCGATCAATTCTGACATTATGCAAGTCGTTACCAATGACAGTCATATAGAACTGAAACACTGGAACACAATGTAAATAATGGCTCTCGTGTTTGGGAAGGCTCTATGTTTTGACAAGCTTCTTGGTTTGACCTTTACTCCTGATTTAAAATGGAATACGCGCATCAAATATGTTTCCAACGTCGCTGGAAAAATGATGGATCCCTCTATCGATCCAGTAGATATTTACCTGCTAATGCAATACTCTACCTATATAAGAGCCAGGGAAGTCCAATCATGGAGTATTGCTGTGACGTCTGGGCAGACGGTCCTGAATATGACCTTAAACTATATCCGATGGTGAGGCACCAGCTTACGGGCTTTGTGGCGTGTGGAGTCCTCCTTTGACCTTGTTCCCATGCCCCAACTTTGGATTAAATAGAAACCGACTTAGAAAACAAATATACTCTATTAAAAAAAATTCTTTAAAATAACTGGATTCCGCATTAAATAACCTGAAAGGGATTGATATGCTGTAAAACAAAACCAAACAAACAAATAAACATCTGGACAGGAGCTGCTAGGAATATCTTATCTGGCTTGACAGTGCAGAATAGATTTTGTATCCTAGTGGGCGATGCCCTTTTCCCTTCCCTGCAACTTCTTTCTACCAGAAGAAACATTGCGAGCCTCTCTCTGCTTTATCGATATTTTCATGGCAAGTCATCGCCTGAGCTTAATCAATAGTCCCCTATCGCCAAACATTCATGTGAAACACTTGTTTGGCTGAAAAGACTATCAATAATTTTCCCCACTCTTTATCTGTGCCTAAACCTAATCGTAGATTCCATAAACAAAGCTTCTTGTGGAACTCTCTTCTGTTTACCTGCTTTCCAGCTGACTAAAATAAGGCTGTATTCAAGTCCAATGTTAACAAGTTCTTGATGAGCCGTTCCCCTTAAGCAACCCAATTTTACATTTCTAACGATTACTATAATATTGTCCTTTTGACCACTGTACACTTTTTAACCCTTATCCTAAAGTGGCTTCTGGGCCTGGATAAACAATGATTCCTTTGTAAAAGAAAAAAGAGAATAATATCTTTCTCCATTTAACGTAATATATATAAGGTGAGACGATTAGTGTTTCTCGCAATACTGCCTGCAGCTATAATATATGAATGAACGATAAGGAGTTTAGTCATCCTCTGATCATGATCTGTTTTTTTTATTTCCCTAGATGTAGATTAATGTAAAAGGTTAGATGTGATGAGAAATATAAACATTTTTCAACTTCTAAAAAGTGTAGCTACAAGTTGTGAGTTTGTGTGTACGTAAAAGAGTCAAGTATGAGTGAAGAATCTCTATCTCATGATTTTTCCTGATATTAAAACACACGTGATGTAGGAGAAATTCTACGAAAAAATTTAGTATTTTGAAGAAAATACGAGCACTAACAAAAACATTTGTAATATATTGGCAAACAATTCATATCTATGTGTAAGATCTTTGACAGAAATATATTCCCTATATTTTACTTAATGTAATGCAAAATATTTCTTTTTATTACAATTTTACTATTATAAAAAAAAATGATTGCAAGCTAAATGCAAATTTATAGCCGATTCTGGGATTAAATCTTATTTGAAAAGTATGTTGTAATTAACTGAACAGGTTATTAAAATCTCAAACCGTAAATTATATATATATATGTATATATATGCATATATATATATGTGTGTATATATATATATAGACACACACAAACACACACAAACACACACACCCACACACACACACACACATATATATATATATATATATATATATATATATATATATATATATATCGGGTGCGTCATAAAATATGTTTTCTAATTTTTTTTTTATTTTTGCATCCCTACTTTTATTAAACTTTTACTTTAATACATCAAATAAAATTTTCAATTTACTCTAAGAAAGAGGTTCAGGGAAATGTAAAAAAACAAAAAAAATCGCAAATTATCATATGTATCTATATCTCTCTATCTATCTCTCTCTCTCTCTATATATATATATACATATATATATATATATATAATATATATATGTGTGTGTGTTCATTCATATATGCATACTTATATAAATTTGTTTTATTCTTTGTCTATTAATTTCATATTAAACACCCTTTTTCAATTTAAAGAAAATACAACTTTGTAATACATTGGTCGTTGAATTGCAATTGTCTGCAAAATTTCTACCTAATACGCGTATTCTTTTATATATTAATTTTATTTAATTCTCGATAAGCTGTTTTAGTTATTTAATGCTTTAGCCTGAAAAATTATCACGAGTATGAAACGCTGGATATTCAGTGCACCTTAATTGCCATATATACTATCATAACTTACAACACACACGCACATATATACAAACACACACACACGCACACACACACACACACATATATATATATATATATATATAACTACTTCATTTACTCACAAAACAATTAATATACGAAAGTATAGATTTATGCGTAACCTTTAAGTATTTACTTCAAAAGTGCTCAATACGTAGGTAGAGCTAGTATATATATATATATATATATATATATATATATATAATTTAATAAATAATAAATACTAAAAAAAACAGAACAAGCTCATGACTGTGTAGCAAGAAATTACTTCATATGTAAGGACGAATTAAATTGTATATATATATATATATATATATATATATATATATATATATATATATATAAAGAAAATAGTATCATCATAAGTTTTAATACACCAAAATGACCGGAGATCATCTGGGATGAAAGGGGTCGAAATTTTGAAATAGCAATTAAAATAGCGAGAACGAAAATCCGAAAATGAATAATGTTGATAATTACGCATCCCTCAGAAAACATCACAAAAATGAAGAGAGCATTCGATTATAATTCAACACTCGGTTACATAAAAAAATCGATAAGTTCACCTGTCCCTTTCGGTGTAGCATGTAATTAAAATCTTTCCTTTAATATGGCTATTTTTTTAAGGAAAACCCCATGTGTGGGTGTGGGTGACGTTGGCAACACATTGCTAAATCGTCGCAGGAAACCGGAATCCTGGCGCGGGAACAGCATAACACCGCCGAAGTAGTCGTTAAGAAACGTAAAATTTCTGAAATGCATATTCCTTTTCACGATGTAGCAAATTCATTGTCTTTCGCTTAAGTTTATTTCTTTTTTATATCTAGGAATTCCTTCGACTTCAATGCAAATCCTTATGTTGCATTATTAGGAGGTTTTATTATATATTTTTTTTCTTTTGACGTCATTACATTTTTGGCGCCAACAGCTAATATTCACTCAGGGACTATCTTGTCGCCATTCATTACACAACTTAAATGATTTGTATATTTATTTAACACGGACACACACACACACGCACACACACATACACATATATATATAAATATATGTATGCATATATATATATATATATATATAATTGTGTACGATTGAGAGTACGATAAATACATGCACGCGGAGTCAATCGAGCATATACATACACTTAGAATATATATATATATATATATATATATATATATATATATATATATATATATATATATATCTGTATGCATGTTCTTATGAATAGAAAAATAATACATATATTTCTGTGTACGCATCAATTAAGTGAAATAATTCGAGATGAAAATTAACTTTTGAAAAACATGAAAATATAATTATGTATTGATATATATATGATATATATATATGTATATATATATATAGTAATTTAAAAAATATATATGGTGATTAAGCTACACTGAATATTCGGCGTTTCATCCACTGTAGGATTCGTCAGGCTTATGCGCGAATTATGTGGCTGTTTCTTGTTTTTATATGGTCCTCTTCTGTTGAGGATTTTAGTTAGCCAATCAGCTTTCTAGTATCCACCTCGCCCCTTCCTATCAGTCAATGGGCATGCATTTTATCGAACAAAGGATGTGTTTTAGAAGTAGGTTAGTTGTTTAAGGAATACCTTTTCCTTTATATATATATATATATATGTATATATATAAATATACATATGTGTACATACATATATGCATATATATATATATATATATATATATATATATATATATATATACATAAACATGAATATACATAAACGATCACACATATATGTATGTATATATATGTTACATTATAAGGGCTGCCCCCTTTTCATGTAAGTATAAAAATAGAGAGATTTAGTTAAAATTAAAATAAAACGAGATAAAACGAGAATCGAACCCTGGAGATAAGTTTTAAAGAACAATAGGTTTAAATGGAATGGCCAGTAAATTGTTTATACTGATGAAATTAATAATAAATGAACTATTCATTATTAGAAAGAATGTGGATAATAAAATATGGGTTAAATGTATTAGATATGTAGGTTGAATTCCTTTGTGAAAACAACAAAGGAAAAAATGGGAAATCAGAATGTTCGGAAACGAGCAGGTCGCTAATGTTGATGGTACGTGAATTGTGGTCACGTTGGCCGGACATGCATGGATTTTTCAATATAGGAAGTGAGAGTTAGTTAGTTAGTTAGTAAGTTAATTAGTGAGAAGTTAGAAGAATGGAGGCAGAGAGTCAGAGTCAGACGATAGTCTGGGTCCAGACATAGGTGTCAACCGTCTAGAAGCGAGACGGTCACTTTTGAAACATTAGAATGTGAACCTTGGAATTACTGAACGCAAAGCCACCAACCGGTTAACTGGAAGAATAAATGCTCATCATGTTTTTCTATAACTGCCGTCTCCTGTGTCCATCATTACGAGAGTTTGACCAGGGAAGAAACAGAAAAAGATGTAAAGAAAGAACCTTTGAATTCCTGAACGCAAAGCCACCAACCGGTCAGTGGAAGAATAAATGCTCATCATGTGTTTTTTAACTGCCGTCTCCTGTGTCTATCATTACATGAAAAAGGTATTGTCTATTTATGTGTACAAACTATTTGAAATTCATCATCTAAAAATATTTGTGTTAGAAAGTATATGTGTCTATTTATGTAAACACTCCCGTTCATACGAACTGTTAAAGCATAAATGCCAACCTGTTAATCCATCGGCATAAATGCACACCTCCTAATTATCGGTATATCTATCTAGGTAGAAAAACCCTTCTCAAAATGTATTTATATGCAATCTCTCTCATTTATAAACTCTCACTCTCTCTCTTTATATACACCTGTTAATGTCTTACAATATGAACACTTACAACATGAACACCCTTACGTAACATGTATGAAATTTGGTGTACAATATTACTCCACTCATGCAAGGGTTGGTTAAAAAAAAAACTGGCGTTACCACGAAAAAAAAAAAACATAACGTTTTCTAGATGATCACAGAATGTGAAAAAGAAAAAGAAATTCAAAACGAAATAAAACAATAATTAAAAAAAGAGAAGCATGCACACATACGCAGTATTGAAAAATAGAAGAAAAAAATGAACACACAAAAGAACAAAAGATACAAGAAATATTAAAAAAAGGCCGATATGCCGCAAAAAATATTAGTAGAGATTAATGTGTGTGTGCATATATGTGTGTACACATATGTATATATATATATATATATATATATATATATATATATATATATATATAAAGAAAAAGGCCTGACTTAAACAACTAACATTGTTCTAAAACAGATGCTTTGTTCGATAAAATGCATGCCCATTGGCTGATAGGAAGAGGCCCGGTCGATACTAGAAAGCTGATTGCCTAATTAAAGTCCTCAACAGAAGAGGACCATATAAAAACGAGAAACAACCACAGAATTCGCGCATAAGCCTGACGAATCCTAGAGTAGATAACACGCCGAATATTCAGTGTAGTTTAATCGCCATATATATTTTATAAATTACTAACTAGCTCTACCTACGTATTGAGCACTTTTGAATAAATACTTAAAGTTTACGCATGAATCTATACTTTCGTATATTGATTTTATGTGAGTAAATGAAGTAGTTATATATATATATATATATATATATATATATTTATATATATACATATATATATATATATATATATATATATATATATATATATATATATATATATATATATATATGTAATTATCCATTAATTACATTTTTAAAATAAAATAACAAATAATATATATCGCTCCCCATGTTGGGTACAAAATTTGTTAAAAGGGAAAGTTATTCCCAACTCGCATTTAGGTAAAAATGCACTTTCGTAAATAATTGAACATATCGCTGAAACTAAAACAAAACAAAATCTCTCTGTCTGTCTGTCTGTCTCTCTCTCTCTCTCTCTCTATATATATATATATATATATATATATATATATATATATGTGTGTGTGTGTGTGTGTGTGTGCGCGCGCGAGTATAGCTGCTTTAGACTATATATTGTATATAGCTGCTTTAGACTATATATTGTGTTGTTAGATATGTATGGCGGGGGTTCCTCTCACGTTTGTATTATCTGTTTGAAGCTTTTATGCATTTTATTCTTACAACATTAATATGCTAATTAACATTTTGCTGAGTACATCTGATGTATTCTTCTTATAAATGCTATTATATATATTTTGATTATTTAATTTTTAAATATTAATGTAAATAATAATCGTACTGTATCTATATGTTGTTATTGGGAAAGCGGCATTTCTGATGGGAATTCAATGTATTTTACCGCTGTCCATTTTAAAGACTTCGAAAGAGTTTCATGGTAGATGGCTGATAATTCCCGTTTTATATTAAAGTATTTTAGTGTAGGTTTTTATCGATCTTTATATACTTGAATTCTCTTTTATAATTGTAGACATTTTAGAAGTCGATTATGCAAGTGCTAAGCCTATTTCTCTTAAACAATATAAATTAAACATCTTTTCCTCTGTATGTAGTTCTGTATATATATATATATATATATATATATATATATATATATATATATTTACTTATTTGTGTATATTTTTATATATTCTGTATATATGTATATATATATATATATATATTGTATATGTATGTATATATCTGTATATATATGTATATATTTTGTATATTTTATATTTTGTATATTTTATATTTTGCATATATATATGTATATATATATGTATGTATATATATATATATATATATATATATATATACATGTATATTACTTGTAGATTTGCTGTTATTGTTGTTTTTTCAAGCGATAAATACGGTAAATATTGGCTTCGCCTCGAAGCTCATTTTTTATTTACTTAGAAAGTCGCCCTTTAATTTTAAATTTAGATTTGTTGTTGTTTTTATTCAAAAAATACTTTTAAAATAATTCAGCAAAAATCTAAAAACGAGCCGTGGTTCTCTCCAGAATATGTTGCGTCTCATTTTGCACATAAACAACTTTTCCATTGCTTCAAACGTAATAGATGTACTGAGAATGTAGCCGCTTTCAGGACTTCAAGCAGCCACGGCAAAAGACTAATAAAAAATGAGAGAGGTATATGCTCCTTTTCTGTAGTCCAAAGCAGCGGCTTGTTTCCTAACAGCCTTGGCTAATAGTAACCAGGGTCCTTAACAGAAGAGTGTGCTTTATAGCAACCATCATAAATGGGCCTGAAGTAATCTCGCCAACATCAGACAATGCAGACTATTTACGAAGAACTTTGCAGCTAATTCTATCAATACTCTGATGCCCATCTGGCATTAGTTGACATGAATGTCTCTCGCCTTGAAGAGGCTCGCTGTTTTCACAAGCTTCTGGATCTGATCTTTACTGATGATCTGTGATGGAACACGTACATTAAATCTCTTCCCCTGGCTGATGGAAAAAAGCGTGGGATATTTCAACCGATGCAATTTTGTCCCTGTATAAGAGCCAAGTACAGCCAAGGATGTGGTACTGTTGCCACATATGAGCAAGAGCAGCTAGAAAGATCTGATCCTTTGTTGACAGAGTTCAAAATAGACTTCGTATGTTAGGCCGCTATTCTTATGATCTGCTTTCTAGTTTCCTTCCTATAATGAAGAGAATTTCCATTCTTTGAAACTCAGCGGAATAAGGATATTTCATCAAACTTCGTAATTGGATCTTGCCCGTCGAAAAATAGTTTTTTATATGTAAATCTCCGGTTTACCGTCTTTGTTTATTCTTAATACACACACATACACACACACATTCTTTTTAGTAAATCAATTTTTACCCACTTTACAGTGCCACTTTGAAGTAGAGTGTAACTATCGGGGGAATAACTTGCAGGGATATTATGAAGGGTAATGAGTAGCAAGATGTTTGTTTACATTACACTTGAACTTCTGCATGTCAGTACAGTTGGGAAAGCAGAATCCGGGAAGGGAGGTCAAAAGCCTAACAGATCTATGGAAAAATTATTGGAGTGGAAAGCTTTCTTACACCTAGGGATCTCTACTGTGAAGGAGTGGGACTTAGTTGTTTGTCGGGTTGGTCGTTGGTAGTCACTTCGAGGAGGTTCTTGTAATTTGTCAGAGCATTCACCATTAAACCACTTAGAGAACAGGCAGAGGGATGCAACATTTCGCCGATGGGACAGAGGTTGAAGCCTAGATGACAGTTAAGGACCTATCAGGTTGGCAACTCTCTGTTGAACCTTGTCCAGGTGTGAGAGACAAGCCCAAATGTGACAACACTACTTCATATATGGGCGAATGGTGGTCTTATAGAGGTACAGGATATTTTCAGGTTTAAATCTCTTTAAGTTCATGTTCCATGTAAAGGTTAGTCCTATAAGTTTTAAGCGTGTACTTTCAGGTAAGGTGTTCTTCGCCATTGCTATTGGTGGTAGAGAAGGTTTCTTGTAATTATTGAAGGAAACAAGCTTAGTATGGCAGCATTGAATATGAACATCTAATTTTGCCCCCCATTTCACTACAGATTGGAGGTTATCCTCTAGTGTTCCTGCCTCAAACTCCACACCACAGGCTCCCCATCGATTTGAAAATCAGCTCCTCTCAGGTACATGGTATTATAAAAAAACCTAGACACCTCAAGAGTAAGTGGGCCCGATCTCATCCTGGCTGTGCTATTAAAAAATGCTTCGCTGAAGTTGCTTCAGTTCTCTCCAAACTTAACAATAAATGTATTAAGGATCTTGCTTTCTCGACTGATGGAAAACGACGCTGTGGTACCAGTCTTCAAGAATTCTGGTAGAAGAACTGCCCCATTAAATTATTAACTTATTAGCCTCCTCCCGCTTTTCACCAACATATGATCGTCCTTAATTAATCACACTCTAGTCCACCACCTAACATCTACTAAAAACCTGACCGACAAACAATATGGATTTAGGCTAGACCGTTCCACAGCAGATATTTTACTGTAATCTCTGAACGCATATAAGGTTCACTTGAAAAAAACAGAAGGTAGAACGGTAGCCCTCGATATATCTAACATCTGGACAGGAGCTGCTAAAAACAGCCTATCCTGCCTTGACAGAGTACAAGATAGAATTCGTGGCTTAGTGGGGAATGCCCTTTTCTTTTCCCTGCAACCTCTATCCTACAGAAGAGACGTTCCGAGCCTGTTTTTGTTTTATCGTTATTTCCATGGCAAGTGCTCGTCTGAGCTCCAATCTCTGGTTCCCCTTCGGCAATCTTTCACGAAAAACACCCGTCTTGTTGAAACTACTGTCAATAATTTTCCCCACTCTATATCTGTGCCTAAAGCAAAACGTAGATTCCATGAACAACCCTTCTTTCTTAGAAGTGCACACCTGTGAAACTGTCTTCCGTTTGCTTGTTTCCCACCTGACTGCAACTTGGATGTCTTCAAGTCCAACATAATACATATTCCTCATAAACCGCCCCCTTAAGTAAGACACCTTATCAAATCTCCATTACTAACGTTTACTACGATATTATCCCATTGATTACTGTGCACGCAATAACCCTTATCCCCGAGTGGCTTCCAGGCCTTGATAAGTGGTGACTACCATGTAAAAAAATCCTTTTTATACTGAATAAAATAACACTGGGGCAAACAGTATTGCTCAAGCACGTATTTTAAATGTTCTTATTAGCCTGTGAATTTTCAAGTCTACCTTAATTTTTATTAAAGAATGAAATGTATTTAATTCCGGTCTTTATGTATTTCAAGATGTTCCTGAAGGTAGAGAATTTAATACAAATTTGTTTTTATTAATTCCTACAGTTCAGCCATCAGCAAGCACCATATAAATAACAGTTCTTGTGCCTCTGAGTTCAGTGCAGGTTTGGTCTTCGTTTTATACATTTAATACCCGAATTCGCAACACTTCAAATAAACTTTGCATTTCAATAATACAATCTACATTTAACTATTAAAAATAATTGCACATTTTCTCAAACATCTCTTATATAATGCGGAAATACATACTCTCCTATATGATAACTGCAATCAGCTGTACCTTACTGAATCTGACGACGAATTAAATTCATATATTAACGAAAATAAAGAGACATGAAAAATAACAACTAAATCCCTATTACAGAATCTTGGGTCCCTAGGCCAGGGATCTCAAATCAACAGCCCGATTCCGTTTGCTTAAGTTTTTAATCTGGTCTGGCCTGCGGGATTTAAGGCAAACGTAAATATTTTCAGGTAACATCTTTAGAACATAGAAATGTGTGAAAATATTGTGGCGGTTTCCGTTCTGTTTAGCAAATGATTAAAAGAAGGAAGATTTGGAGAACCAGTTTCACTTAAAAACAAAGTTAATTAGCAAAAACGTATGAAACACGCCTAAATCATGTTTTGATTTTCGTTGCTGTAGCTCTATAAAGTAATCAATATGGTCCTTCCGTTCGAAAACTTTCAGACCCATCGGCTAACCGCGTTAAATTTATTTTTATGAATGTGTCCGAATAATTTTGGAATCAAAACTCATAAATAAAGCTAAAGACTAATCACTTACAGAACGTAAGCTTTTCTATAATTTATCACCCTTAATCATCAAATACTAATACGAAGGAACTTAAATTTAGAGCCATGCTGTGTATTTATGATTAAATTCTAACCAAGAGAGTATACATCAGTATAAATTATTAAAATACCATTTTTACTTAGTTAAAACGATTGCATACTTACACATATATTTAATCGAAAATAATACTAAATGATAACAATCTTAACTCAATAAAAAACACAATCATAACTCAATAAAAAAATCACAACTCAATAAAAAATAATAATTCAATAAAAAACACAATCATAACTCAATAAAAACACAGTCATAACTCAATAAAAAATACAATCATAACCCAGTAAAAGAATACACTTTTTTTAGTTCGTTTTGCCCTATAAAATGTTGACAGTCTTTTGAGTTCGAAAATATACACGAAAATCGAAGGTTACATACGCCTTACCGTTGTAAGAATAATATAAAAATTGAGAACAGTGTTCTGAGTTCTGAGGCGCTCATGCTGATATTCTGACATCCCGGTATCAACTAACCGTGGCGATATATAAAGTGCACTGTACAAATTACATACCATGTCAAATTATATACCTACTTGTCCTGAACTAGATTTACAGGGTGGAACGATAAAGGTGCTGCCGTAACGAAAACAACTTTTGTTGCAATATTTCATAATGGGGTAGTTATTTAATTGTTGCCCACCTCAGCAATATTTGGCACAAGGTCGGAAAGTGGGGATCTAAGCAGGCTCCCCTAAAGGAAGCACACTCCTGTAATTGTAAAAATTTCCTGAGTAACCCAGTCGGCATTCCCAATAAACTTGCCGCATCGGAAAGCCCGGTGGCAAGGTCTGAGAGAGTGGACCTCCTGGGAATTACCCAGGCCGTATACCTCAGTCCGACAGGTGTTGGACCGTTTCCCAGCCACTCACCATTCGGGCTGAGTGTCAGGAAAGGATCCTTGACGCGTACTACTACCCTGTTTCCCTGCAGCCGAAGCCGCTATGAGACACATCCCACCACAGAGAGTGTAATGGGGTATTTATTTAAGTGTTGCGCACATCAGCATTAGTTGGCACAAGGCCTGGGAAGTGGGAACCCCGCAGGCTCCCCTAAAGGAGGGGCACTCCTGCAATTTTAAAAATTGCCTGAGTAACCCCGTCGGCATTCCCCGGTCGGGGCGCCTCAGGCAGCAAGCAATAAACTTGCCCCACCGGAAAGCCCGGTGGCATGGCCTGGAGGGTGGACCTCCTAGGTATTACCCAGGCGGTGTACCTTAGTCCAACAGGTGCTGGAACGGTTCCCGGCCCCTCACCTGTTGGGCTGAGTGTCAAGTGACGAATCCTTGACCTGTACTACCCTTCCTCCCTACAGCCGAGGCCGCTAGGAGACACATCCCATCATCACAAGAGAGTAATGGGGTATGATTTCGCATAGTCGGGAGATTCTATTTATAAACGATGCTGCTATGAACTGACGAATCGAATTACTTCACGTTCTGCTACCAACCATTCAGAAACCAGAATTGCTCCATAAATATTAAACCTTTCCGTACCAATTTCGCATATGTATTTTTACGACTCAGCACAGGAAGAATCTTTTGCTCTGAGGATTCCAAACTCGAGAAATCTCTACTGCCAACCAGTGTAGAACAACGGACCATCGCAATCTGTTGTGAAACTAAACATGGCTTACACTTCTATAATTTTATTTTAAAACGTTTACTGAAAAAAACTCAGGAAACTTGATTATAGAGAAGAGTTGACAGCTATTAACTGTAGACATTTTCAAACTAGTCAATCGAAAAGAGATGACGTTCGAAAATATCGGCAAAACATCGACCCTTCTTGCAGAAATGTGGTCGGTTTAGAGAAAAAAAATCCAGGTTTTTAGCCAATTTTTCGATATTTATCGTCCGAGGGGTCGATCTTCAAACGATACCCATCTCGTGAAAATAAGTCGCCCCTGTCGAAAGTTTCAGGCAGACATATATGCAGATATATATATACACTTAAACAAGCGAGCGGAGA
The DNA here is from genome assembly GCF_053919585.1 of Euprymna scolopes. Taxonomy (NCBI): domain Eukaryota; kingdom Metazoa; phylum Mollusca; class Cephalopoda; order Sepiida; family Sepiolidae; genus Euprymna; species Euprymna scolopes. Next base: position 86,011,826 of record NC_136492.1, on the reverse strand, counting down.
TTTATATTATAGATTTTAATATAACAGTGGGAAAAAGTTTACATCGCCTCTCTGGGATATTGGATCATTACGTAAACTAGTGTGGGAAATTAATGCGGTGACCTGAATCAAGCAAGTAAAACAAATGACGACTGATGATTCATATGAGAAGATAAAAAGACTATAGTTTTGTTCGACGTAATTTTTACACCCCCCCGCCACTTTCTTTCTATGCTCTTCCTTTCCTTTTTTCCGTCACAATCAACTCTACTTTTTAAATAATAAAACACGTATTCTTATTCATAGGTATTACAGCTAAGATTTTGTTTTATATTTTTACAGTGACTTAACACCGGCGACCAAGACATGCTACTGCCGCCGACAGCTTACTTCTGCTTTATAGAATTCTGGAACCCCCGACTGTGTAATTAAACCTATCCGATCATGAATATAAAATCCAGCCTTTTGTTAGCAAATGAGATTTTCTTACTGATTCCGATTCTTAAATAAACGAGGGTTGGTTTTTCTAAATGGGGGAGATTTCCGGTCGTTCCTTAAACGCAGAATTGTTGCCTTAAAGAACTGCTATTTAAATACAAAAAACAACGAAAGAAAAAAGAACCCCTGCTAGTGAGGACCGACGCTACTAAATATATTAACAAAGTTAGATGCCCCCCTTGATTTGAGCAAATATATCTCATGAATGAATGTTTAAACGTGGGCATTTGTAGTTAATCCTATTACTAACATACCATACAATGCCTAAAGGCTCCATTTGTCGAATTCTTATAAAAACATCCACAAACGGAAAAAACAATGACGATGTTGATAAAACAGATTTGTGGATTTTGAGGTCGATGTACTCGGCATGTGGTCAATCTTTATAGGTAAAGTGTTTGGAATCAGTTATAACCTTATCCAGAGTGTATGACATTGTTAAAAATGCGTCGTTCCAACAAGTGTATTATCAATTAAAATCATTTTAGAAAGCTGTAAATGCAAACTTTCCGATTTTCCTGGATGGATTTTCATTGTTATTCTTCAGCCATATCTTCCTCAACCGCTTTCTATCGGTGCATTAGATTATCATCAGAAGTGAGTGTTGCAGTTATTGTTTTTATTTTCATTTCTTTTGAGGCTTGGTGTATTTATAGTTGTTTTTTTTTTGTGTGTCACAAAGCTGGATGCAGGATATTAAGACAAATATTATTGAATAGCACGGAGTTATTCTGTTTTACAATTTTCCTTTTTATCTTCTCCAATCTCCGAATAGTTCTTTTTGTGTTTTTCTCGAAATTGTATATGTTGGATCCATAATCGCGAGCGTTTTCGACAGAAGTACTTCTATCATCCTCAGGCATATTGTAGACATAAATGTAGGGATTGTCTTTTAATTTACTTATATATATATATATATATATATATATATATATATATATATATATATTGTTCCTAGTCACGTGGTAATTTGTTACAAGTTAAGTGGGCGGACTTTTTTTTTTCTTTTACATATATTAAACACATTTATATATACAAACGCATATATACATTATTAAACATTTATCCCAAACATTTCAAAATGTTACGGCTGCACTCATAATTAATATTATTTATTTGAGGCTTCTTTGTTTTAATGCACAATGCTTCGAGTATTCTTAGCCTAGTTACAATTCTCTCTGTCTGCAATACTCTTATATTTTCTACCATAATTCTTCGATATTCCGAATGTTGGCAGCCATGTCCGTTCAAATGTTGTGATATGGAGCTAGAGTAAGAGATGTGGAGAGTCAATCTTCGCGACAATGTGTTAATTGTTTAACCAACATAGCTACTAATTGGTCCTTTCTAACAGGTCATTTGTCT
>NC_136492.1:86002484-86004984 GCF_053919585.1 Euprymna scolopes | reverse complement strand
TGCCTGTCATTTCATCAAATGTTGATAAAGTTTGAGGGTTGAAATGTGTGTCAAAGTACGAAACGTCAGTCGGACGCTTGAGTATAAGGATCATAGAAAATCTACCCTTTAAAAAAGCAGTGTCGATATTGGAATTTGAAAATCATATTGGGATCATGCATGGATAAATTCATAGAAACCCCTTTTAAATTAGAACAGTGCTTATCCAAGAATTTCTTTATAAAACGATTCCGAACAAATGAATATGGAGCTTTCTCATTATTAGGGTTCTTTATATAAACAGAGAATTGTAAATTAATTCATGTGTGTAGACAAAACATCTATATATTTATATATATATATATATATATATATATATATATATATATATATATATATATATATATATGTGTGTGTGTATGTGTGTGTGTGTTTGTGTGTGTGTGTGTGCATTATATTGCATTATATTATATTATATTATATTTCCATTGGGTATCTGTATTCTGTGTCAGTCCGATAAAGTTTTTCTCAGTAAATAGGTTAACGATCTTACTGAAGATTGATGTTGACCTTTGTTATAATAAGGTGCAGTAAACTATGTAATACGTCAGCCGGTCAATTTAAAACTGTATATTATAATGGATAAATTAAAATTAATATTGAAGTCAAATTTGTTAACAGAAATTCCACTGCCGATATGGCTGAAATTTTGTATGGACATTTGTTATAAGGTGCAGCGACCTAAAAACTACAGTATCCGTTTGATACACAGGTAGATATTATTAAAGACGAAAAGAATATACGGAAATCCAATGGAACAAATAATATTTAATCAAAAAGATATGTTTAGATAAAGCTGATTTTTCCCTGGTATCACTGTGTTAGGGGCTAAAAACCCAATAACACGTAGAAAATATGATAACATTTCTATGAAAATAGTGTTTATTGTATTTTTAACATAGGAGTGATCTAAATGATATAAATTATGTATGTACTAATAAATAATCAGAAAGTAATATTGTGCGACATAGTCAACAAGTAATAAAATCATGTTGTTCGAGACAATTATTAATATACTTATGCAATCTTGTGCATCTCAGCAGACAATCTTCTTTTTTGCCCTGTTTTTTTATTTATGTTTTATTTTTATGTCAATTGCGATGCCATTTTCTTTGGTGAAAAACCGTTGCACGTTGAAATGCATACTAGATTTTTTCACATCTTTACAACAATGAACATATATTATCATAATGATATTTAAACACGAGATTACGTCAACAACTCTCCTATTCTTGTCAAGGGCTGCCGATTGAAGTAAGCTCGTTAATTTTACTTTTTTCTTTTCTTTTCGGAATTTTTATTTGGCATTCTCCAAAGAATAACGTACTCACTATCTAATAAAGGAAAAACAACCCAGAATACTATATACGTTAATATTTTTTTTAATATTCTTTTTTTACAAGGTGGTCACCACTTATCAAGGCCGGGAAGCCACTCAGGGATAAGGGTTATTGTAAGTACAGTACGTAGTGTGGATATTTTAGAGTTTCTACTTAAGGGGGCGGTTCATCAGGAATCGTAGTTAGTATTTAATTTTCAAAGAATAAGCTAAAAGTTAGCCATATTCACCGTTGAAATTGGCATAGCGCACTCATTCTATAACTTTCCCTATCTTAAATGGGCTAAAAGTCTCTCTCTGTCTGTGTGTCTGTGTGTGTGTGTATCTCTCTCTCTCTCGCTCTCTCTCTCTCTCTCTCTATATATATATATATATATGTATATATATATAAATGTATATATGTATATATCTATTGTGCCTGTGCATGTTATAATAATAATAATAATAATAATAATAATGATAATAATGATAATAATAATAATAATAATAATAATCATTTTCCAAATAATAATAATAATTATCTTTTAAATACATTCCCTATGACGACTACTCTTTATCATAGATATTATGCCCTTTAACACATACTAAGAAAATTCCAAGATGGATAAACGTTTATTAATACATATGTAAGAAATCACCGAATGTCTACGAACGAACTTTAATTTTTCTCAAAAAATAAAAACGATTTAGATATGCAAATAAACAAAACCAGAATCCTCAGCCTGGGCATCTAAAGAGAATTCTGCATTAGAAATGGCGAACAGCTTATTAGAAGTACGGAAAAAATGAGGAAACAGAGGGTATGGAACTTCTGAATAAAGGAAAACTGCAGTTTTCTTGCGCAAAGAATATTTCCTAGGAACGCCCATATCTGAAACACAATACACTACGAATCTGTTGTTCAACTGACTATATCATTACCGATTAATACGGTCTTATCACAGCCCTCTGACAATTAGTTATCCTCGAGAGTTTTAGGGTCTGGATAATTTGCTATCAATTAGTAAAATATATGGTGTATCAGATAATGATATATAGAAATAGAAAGCATTGTAAACATTTACATGCTTTCATTTGTCTGTTGCACTCTGTTAAAAAGTTGTTTGGCAGGGATATAACGCA
>NC_136492.1:85947484-85997484 GCF_053919585.1 Euprymna scolopes | reverse complement strand
ACATCTTAACTTTTTTCAGAAGTACAGAAAAACATCGACCATCTCAACGAACACAGAAAAAAAGTATGGTTAATGTCATACCCCCATCCCTATTTTTCAGAATTCTTCTAAAACACTTTGTACTATAACTCTTTCCTAAAACTTTAATCGAAAAGCCAAAAAGTACACCATGTTAACAATCGGCATTTGCACAGCGCCCATATGCTGATTTAATATGTTAGAGTAGTTTTTATAAATTTAGAGGGCAGAAAGACAACTTCATTTCCTAATATAAAATGCCGTTTTACCGTTCATTCGATATTATAAAGCAATAAGTAACATATCTAACAAATGGATATTTATTTTGTTGTAGCCATTTTATAAGATGTAATCGACTTCGGTTTCTTTTGAAAAAAATTATACTGCACAAGAACATGATTACTATGAATGCAATTACATTTGTTATTGTTTTCTTACTCCAAAGTAGAGTGCCACTTGGACGGAAGGGATACTATTTGAAACTAATCAAAGAGGATCACTATGCAGGGAATTCAGAAGCCACTTGTCTGTTCACACTACAATTGAACTTCTGCATGTCAGTACAGTCAGAAAAAACAGTGATGCGAGAGAGAATTCCAGAATCGAGCAGTTGGAAGGAGGAAACATTTGGAGTAGAATGACTTTCCGGTATTTAGGAATCTTTTCAGCATATGAATGGGATTTTCGAGCTTGTCGTGTTAGTCGGGAGTACTTAAGTCAAAGATGTGCAAGTGCCTTAAAGAAGAAAGCGGAAGATTGAAAGTGTGTGTTCCTTTATTTTATAAGGAATAAAGATGCATTTTTAGTGTTTCTAATATAACTTGAAAATCAGAAAATATAAAGTACCTAGTAATTTATTTATTTTATTAATGTTAACCTTATAATTCATGCAATTATATTTTTCTATCGTTTTATAAACCTCCAAATTATTATTTTGTATCTTGTTATTTTTATTATTTTGTCTTTCTTTAGTAGTTTAATAAATGTCCAAAAAATGCTGAATTAACTTTTTTTCACGAGATATTGTACGCTGGTTGTTTTACAATAAACACAGAAAACTGAATGAACTAGTTAGCTAGCAAGTAAAATATCAAGTCTGTCACTTACGAAGTCTGCCCTGACAATGATGTAGTCAAAATATTCCACTGTTTTCGATCTGAAGCATGCGTAAAGCATTATTCCATTTTATTCTCGTTGAAATCAAATTCCTCGGAGTTGTCTATCACCGGTACAATTTTAGTCTGTGTTCTAGCCAGCATAGACGTCGATTTCATGTTATTGATTTATCTGAAATAAAGTACGCAAGGATAAACGTTCAGCCTTGAAGCTAACGTTATAAATGATCGTCACAAGAAATTAAGTTAGCAAGTACGACAAGAAAGTTTGCAATACACGACAGTATGTTAAATAGTCTACGTTATTTTTGCTTAATTTTTTTAACTATTAAATTTTCATCCCAGACAAGGCACGTTGCCACATTGATGTAGCGGGCTTCTTTCTGGGGCATAATTGCAGGAGTAATGCGTATGGAATTGAGGAACAAGATATCTGTTTACATTACATTTGAACTTCTGCATGTCAGTACAGTCAGGGAAGCAGGGGACCGGATGGGAATTCGAAAGTCTAACAGTTTCGGGGGAGAAACTGTTAGAGTAAAATGCTTTCTGGCATCTTGAAATCTCTAATGTGTAATTTTGCTGCTTGTCAGGTTTGTCAGGGGTATTTACGTCCAAGGAGCACAAGGACCGGTAGTTTTCTGTGACGAATTGTATGTTCCTTCCAACAACATGGGAAACATGCTGAGGGAGGGCATATATTGCTGTAATGTAAAGAAAACATTAACTTGATTAGATAAATAGAATATCTGTTTTTTGTTATTTTACTAGGGAGATGTTTTTTACAAGAATGACATAGACATCTTCTACGATAAACCATCCAAACTTACGTCAGATTATTGAGGTGCATACGATCTATGAACAATTCTGAAACAAGCACTGCCTTCTTTTACTATAGGACACGATCGCTCACTATTTGTGTGGGCGAAATACCAAGATCGTGGTGTTACGCTTTGTCGCAGAGAAAGATGGATCGAAACCTGTTAAAATGGCTAAAGAATATGATTTATCCTATAAACATCAGCCTACAAGATCAGGTTGTCGGAGGATTTTGTCTTCCTGAGGAAAAATGAACCTAACATTGATGTTTTTTTTTCTACTCCCTTTTGCAAAACTTAATTATGTTCTGCAAAACAAAAAACTAGAAACAACAAAACAGTTTCCTTCTTCCCATTTACCCTTTCTATCTGTCCAATTTCCTAGCAAGTTTCATAATTAAAATGCCCCAAACATCAACACTGATAAACTTTTCCCTCTATCATCGCAAAACTCATTCATGTTCGGCACTGCAAGGAATAAAAACGATAAAATCCACTATAATACAATGAAACCAAACACTACAAACTAGATTGAAGATAGAAAAAGTTTGAAGAATAAAATCCTTCTCCAGAATAACTTAACATAACACAACTTTACATGAATACTATTCCAAAATAACTGGATTCGGCACTAAATAACCTGAAACCATTCTATCGTTGATTTTTTTTTTTTTGTAATTTATCAAAAATTATAACAAATAACTGTTTTTTTTTTCTAAATAAGCATATAACAATGAAAACATTCTATCTTGTCGATAATTTGAAAAACGGGGGTTTCCTTATAAAACATTTAAGTAGTTCGATATTTTATTATTTATAGGTAAACGTAAAGAGTAAACAATGCAAAAATCCATAAATCAAATTCACGTTAGAACTTCCTACTTGAATGTGATGTCACCGGAAATAACCGCGCAAATATAATGTATTGTTCAGTTAAAAAATTTGTACAGTTGATACTAGTGATGGGATGATTCGAATATTTTTCCCGATTTTGACAAAATTACCGATTCCATACTAAACTACCGATTCCGGTGCAATTACCGATTCCGATTCGATTCTTTATAAATCTCTACATATTTAACTATAAAAGTGGTGTCTTATCCCGATTCTCGTAAAAACATATCTTAAATGTGCGTATATTTTCTCAAACGTAAAAACACACGTGTAAGAGAGAGGGGGATCTAGATATTTTAATCTTACTGGAAGTTTAAATCAATAAACATTTATTATTTTATGATTACTACAAGCAGCGGAAGACTTTTCTTTAACCAAATTAAAATAAAACAGATAATTTTAGGAATAGGTTTTGGCATCGGAAAATAGGCTCAAATTTTCCCGATTCCGATACTCGCAAAAGATCCAATTTTTCCGATTACTGATTCATATTCTGATTAATCCTCACAACACGAGTTCATACATAAATTCCCGACATAAGTCAGCCCGAGTTCGAAGTTTAAGGTTGTCGGAGGCTCAGTCTGAAGAAATGTATTTAAGATAATATGCAAGACGGGCGTGTACACAGAATATCAAAAACACCCCACATTATCATTTATGATCTACATCCATGAAGATCATTAGTTTCACTAATTTCAAATATCGTAAACTGACTATTGGTATTTATTTGTTTCCTCACGAAAGCAAGATGTGACACAAGGCCGTTTTAAATATGGGGGAAAACCAGTTCCCCAAAAGAAAAGCAAAAAGGGGCACTCTTGAAGTAGCCAAAAAAATAATTTTCTCAGTATAGAGGGTTGTCGCAGAGAAATTCCTGATCCTTTTATAAGGTATAATACTAGTAAACATAGGCGAACAACAGAAGTGAAACTATGTAAGCATTAAGTGAAGCTGGTTGTCGCATCCTTCAATAATAAACGCGTCCGATTTCGTATGGTTTCGTAAATGTCGTTTCGACCATATGATGTTAGTGTTTTATACAAAATTACACGCCCTATATGTAATCTCTTTAAACAACTAGTTCTGCATCAATTTCAGTCCCTCACTGATATTGAACCAAATTATATCTCTCGCTAACCAGATAGTGTATTAATTTCAATTGTTATCAAAATCGGTGGGTATAATTCTTATTGGCAGAAATGTGGTCAAATGACTTCAGCTAAATTTGCCTTGATATTAAATAGAAATCAGTGACCATGCCTTATTTGTATTTAATGAGTGTTGATAAAATTTTATTTTAACCCATTTAAGATTTATATATATATATATATGTGTGTGTGTGTGTGTGTGTGTGCATGTGTGTGTGTGTGTGTAAACAAATCGAGTTTAGGTATTTCGGACGATTTAAAAACATCGTTAAACTCACGACTCGCAAAGCAGCCGCCGATACCGTAGTGGTTAGGAAACTTGACTGTCATATAGGCAGTCGAGTTTCAATCCTGGTTTGAGGTAGTTGGCTGTCTATCCGCACTGATCAGCGTTGAAACAGCGAAACAGTACTGTATGTGGTTGGCTATATATATATATATATATATATATATATATATATATATGTATATATATGCATTATGTGTGTATAATTTCTGCAAGCATGACCTGAGGGTCAGAGCTTTAAGCCCCTTCTAGCTTGAGATTGCCGCCTCAGACCGCGAGAGCTGGCGGACCACCATCCGGTGTGTAGCTGAGACATCCGAGCTAAGGAGAACCACACGTTGGCGGGAGAAGTAGGCGCGTAGAAATGAGAGGACAGATCCAGCTTCGAACCTGGCCCAGGCAGAGAGAAAGAAAAGCTACATCTGCAGTAACTGTGGCAGGTTCTGTGGCTCCAGAATCGAACTGCACATCCCCAATACTTATTGCTAGCAGCAATCACCCGACTGAATCAGGACGTGGAATTTCATGATCTCTCGAGATATATTCTTTCTCATCATAATACTTCTGTTAAAAAAAAACATATATACGTGTTTTAATATTTGACAAGCAGACTGATCCGATATTTCCCGGTATTGAATGATGATCCACGAATATTTCACACTCCCATATTTTTATTGTCATCAAAATCGATTAAATAGCCCAATTTTCAATCAAATTGCTTAAATGTCCACTATAAATGTTGACGTATCGCGGTACACCAGGAAGAAGCATCACATACTTCTAGCAGTTAAAAAAGTCAAAAATAAATTGTAGTCTACATTACACTGCAGAGAACTTACTGTTGATTTTATAATATAGTTTTATAACCATGAGCTGCTTGAAAGTTTTAGATGCAGAAGTTACATATCATGCTTCCGCTGTGCTCTCAACAGAAATATTCATTTCGAACGCGCCCATTGTCATGTCAAAGTACTTACTGTTGATTTCATATGCCTTGCATTACTGGTTATGCGGTGATTACTGCTCGAATTTAAATTTAAAATGAAAAGATCAAGAATTATTGTGAATATTTGCTTTAATCAGAAACGTTCATTTCGAATGCGCCCGTGTCATATCAAAGAACCTACTGTAGATTTAGGGCGTGTGTGTTATTAGAACTTCTCAAATACACTTGTTATATAAGAATATGTAAGTTGTTTACTTTGGTCAAAATCGCTTTTTCCTTCTTTCATCGGATTATTTTGATTATCGATTATCGATGCTTATCGATTCGGACCAAAATCCATCTAGGAACACTTTTAGGCACATGAAGTATCTTCGTGCAAAATTTCATAAAAATCGGACGTTTTCGAGTCTATAGGGAAGAACTCACACACACACACACAGGCAGATACACAGGCATCTAGACAAAGTTGCTTTTATATAACAATACTGACAGACATGCGTAATATCTGTTCTTTTTAATTCACAAAAAAAAACAACCTCGGGGATATTTGCATTTTCACTAACGGATTCAAACCCGTATTTGTTTCCTTTCTATGAAAAAAAAAATCAAAGAAAATATAGCTAATCTTCCAACCTCTTAAGCGTAGCAGATATGAATTTCAAGTCAAAATTATATGGTAATAAGTTTAGGAGTTAATATTGTAATATATGTCTATCTTCCTATATAAACCATTGAACTATTAAACATCGGATAGTGATATATGGCAATAAGGAAAGAGAACAAACCTTAGTAAAATATATTGTCCCTAATTATGCTGGGTTAAACAGATGTAAAAGGGAAAAGCTAACGAAATGTACGACGACAAGAAGCTGAAATCTTAGGAAGATCTCTCTCATTTCAGTATATATAGGAGAAACTATAAAATACATTTAAAAAATACTTGACACTTAAATTCGATAAACCAAGTACAAGAGAGATACAAACAATTACATTTAGACGAACGGTAATAATCTTTAAAAAAAGATCTCTCGGTTTGGATGTATTATGTAGTGGTTGAACGCCTTGCATCAGGTAGAATGCCCCATCTACAGAAAGAATAATCTGATAAGGTAAGTAAAACTGGAAAGGGAACAGAAACTTTGCGACGTGTGCTCGTTTCATCCGCTTGCGGTTTTCGTGTCCTTTGGACTCGTTTGAAGATCAGTTTTATATGCCAACCTTAACGTTGCATTATGCCGTTTGTTGTTAATTCTTGTTCTTGTTTGAGGCGTCATTTCTTGTGATCGTCACACTTGCATGTATCGCGTGATACTCGTCAAATGGCGAGAAGACTTGAGTTTCTGTTTCTTCTTGCCGGATCACAGCGGCTTGCGAAAAAAAAAAGTTAAACCGACATAATAGAAAAAAGTTTTAAAGTGAAATACGAAGTTATAAAAAAGGCTTGAAAATCTGCTTCTTTTTACTTAAGAATAGAGGAAATGAGTCTGATTACGTCATGCTGGCTTATTTCAGAGACGATTACATAGCTACGCGTAGATGACGATGTCACCTTCAATAATTTAAGATCTTATCGCTTGTTATTTATATTAGATCTGCATTTTCTTTTAGTCAATTTTCTATTGTATATATTTTGAAAGAATTCTATCTCTCTCAGAAGTTCATGACACCGGGTTTAATGTTTTACTTTCACCAACGTTCGATAATCCAAAGATATATAACTGTTGCCAATCATAATAAATTGATTACGCAATCTTGTAATATATTATATTGTATATATACAGCCCTTGTTATACGATGTAACCCCATATCATATGCCAAGCAGCGTCAAAATACCTTACTTAATGACTACGCATTAGGTTCGATAGTGAGGTGTGTAACACGGTGTTTAAGATAGCCAAGATTTCGAGGAAATCATACGATATGTCTGACAATGAAAAGTCAAACAACAAGGTAAAGGTATTGGCACACAAGCTTAGGGTACTGTCCGTTTTTTATTGTTGTTGTTTTTATTACATTTTCACCCATAACAAGGCACATTGCCACTTTGGTGTAGGGAGCTACTATCAGGGGCAACAACTACTGGGGTACTATGTAGGGATTTGGGCAGCGAGATGTCGGTTCACGTTGCGCTTGAACTACTGCACGTCAGTACAGTTGGGGAAGCAGGGACCTGGAATGGAATTCCAAAATCTAGCGGTTCTGGGGAAGAAACTAATTGAGTAGAAAGATCTTTTACATATATGGATCTCTACAGTGTGGGGGTGGGATTTAGCAGCCTGTCGGGTTTGTCGAGGGTGTTCACGTCGTAGAGGCACAAGTGCTTGCAGTTTGTCAGAGCATTCACCATTAAAGTACTTGTAGAACAGGCAGAGGGACGCAACACATCGTCGATGGGACAAAGGCTGAAACTTAAATCCTAGTTCAGGGCATATCAGATTTGCGACTCTCTTTTTAACCTTGGCAACGTACGAGAGACTACTGACTAGATGGTTTTCTAACGAATGATAAAAAATACATATTAAATATTTTTTTGTCTAGATTTAAAGGTTAAAAACTTCAAAGACTATATATATATATTTATATATATATATATATATATATATATATATATATATATATATATATATATATTCATGCGTCACCCTTTTTTTTAACTATGGAATCGCCCGACTATCGACAAGCTTCAAGGTTGACAGTTCACTGCATTTTCTAATTATACAGATATATACTGAAATTTTTCTTCATAAGTTTGTATTATAACAATGTGAAATACATTTATTAGGAAAAATACTTGTTTTTAGAAAAGCAGAAAAAACAGATATTCTATTAACCGCAATCATTGACACATTTCAATTTCTCAATTTCCAAGAGAAGTTAAAACCATGTAAAAGAATGTAATATTTGCCAACTCTTTATCCATAAACAGTTCTTTGAAATAAAAATGAAGTCGGTCCTCTTATTTCATGACGAAGATGTCTAAACAGCATTCATGGTGACGCGCTTGCACAGAGTAAATCTTTCCAATTGTAGTGGAAAATTTTACACCGGGATGATCTTCAAAATTATGTCCCTCGTTTTCACCTCAGCATGTGGATTTACTCAATGTATAATGAGATGGAACTTTATTATAACTAAGGGTTTTTGCAAAATTATCTTGTTTACAGAATTTAAAAAATACAGTAAGAATTGTATCTTTTGAGTTTAACGTAATCTGACAAGCATTTTTGTTTGTAAACTTTTATTACACAAGATGAAGCGCAGGTTGTTGGATTATCGGATGCCTTTCATGAATAGAAAGCCCCAAAATACGCGAAAATGCTTCATTAGTACCGACGTATCTACCAAGTTTATATCGAGTAACTTCATCGCTAACATTGTTTTGTAAGAGAAAAAATGGCTGCGTTAGATCCCTTAATTATTTATTTTTTATTATATATTTTAAACATATTTGATTGATTTTACAGAATTGCAACATTTAACATTTATGTGAGCATTACATTCTTCTGAAAATAATGGAGAGTAAAGTACGATCCAGCTATTGCCTTCTCTACTCGTTCTAACTATAGATTTAAAGCCACCATTTTCAGGCGATCCTCTCCTATAAGATGGATAACTATTCTCACTAAATGAATTTCAAATTGATATTTTTAATGTATCGTTTTGTACATTGACCATCAACCACGCAAAGTGAATTTCTATAGATATATCCACAACGCCCACACAACATCTGACTCTTTACTATTTTAAATAAGGTTCGATCCGTTTGCATATCAGGTAACTCAGCTGGTGTAATGGAATCAATCTGATTGGAGTTGATTTTTCTGAACAGCCACAACATTATATGCGCATGAGGCAAGCCTCTTTTTGCTACTCAATTGTGTACGTGTAGCATCGTAGTAGGCCAACAAATTCTGATTTGTTATCAGAGTAATAACTTTGATTATCCTCAGCTGACACACTTTGACAAATAGATTTTGAAGTTCATTTTGAATGCCCTTCCACCTTGGATTTGAAGTAAATATGAATAACAGGGTTCGTTTTCCATAATTTATCCACATAATCCATCCTGGCTATTGTATGCAGATATCATCAGCCATCTGTGAAGCTAAAAGGTAATATGCATATCTGACTCATATATTTATATATATGATCTTTGAGATGAATGTAGAAATCTACTCTTTCTTTAAATGAGTTTTGATGCATACAAGTATATTTGCTTACATTTTATCAACCTTATCAATTGAAAACTGATGGAAGATATTTTGGCCTCTGTGAATATTATTAAAGAAATTATCTCTGATCCTAAAATAGAACGCATTAAAATCCATACCTAAAACATGATTTTTCAATCTGATTTCGGGTCACGTGAGATGTTATGAAGGGGCTACAACCAAAACGTTTTTTTTATACTTGTAAATTATTTTTTGTAAAAATTAAATTCTAATTCGATCAATCAAATTATAAAAAAATATATGCGAAAAGTAAATAATTTCATTTCTATGCTTTGAATGTTTTAAGAAATCATTAAGAATATTTGTAAATAAAATGTATTTTATTTGTTAATAAATAATTCCAAGTATAATACCTATCATAGAAAGAAGAATTTTTACTTTATTTTCAAATATATAATAAAAATGCAATACCTGCTCTTTCCTTGTAAGTCAGAGGAGAACAAGTTCTTTTCGACTGACGTAATTCTTGATTGTGCAGGCCAGTCCAAACACGGAATATCATGCTCTTGATATTGGCAACTGTGTGAAAGGGAGCATGAGATGGTTATTGTCCAAATTACAGCCAATGCACGGTAGAAAATGTTCAATAAAGATATTCTACCTTGCAAACGAATAGTAGATCCTAGACCATTGACATTAAGTATGTCCCACACCAAAACTAAACCTCCACCACATTGCAGCGTTTAAACTGTGCTCATAGGGTTACATTCGTCCTTCCTCCGAGACGTACTGCCTACCATCACTGCCTAGCATATTGAGCATGCTTTCGAAGCTAAAAATCAATTTCGACCAATATTAAGCGTCATGATCTTCATTGCATACGACAAAATAGAAACGGCGTCTTCTGTTCTTTACAGAAATCATTGGCCTGCATCTTGCAACACAACCTCGCAAATTAAATTCCTTTGACATGTTGTAAACTGTAAAAGGAAAACGCTTTTCTACAAGATTACAATGATGTTGGATTTTGGGGAGCCGTTTTAAAACCTGTTGTTTTGAGACTGCGGATTTTTATAGCATTATCGTCCCTGTAAGAATTTATTCTAGGACGATCAGATTTAGCGGCATCACGAACACTGGCGGTGTATGGTGCTTTTGCGCAGTCACTCGTACCGTTTTCTCATCACATTTCAATCTGCGGCCGATTTCTCGATAAGATAAACAGGGAAAGTGAAGATCAATGCGCTCCTGGCAATCACTAAAAGAAAGTCAAAACATATGAACAATATTATTACATTATGTTGTATAACCTAGAACAACAGCAATTATGATCAAAGATGTTTTTGTTGTTTAACACCTATAAGATATTTAAAGCTAGTTTTACACTCATTTGATGCTGCGAATTTTCCCTTTTGCTCTCCCAATCGGAGGTTACTTATTTAAATTGACGCAAACACTTTTATACTTCAATTAAAATATACAAAAATAAAAGGTGAATCAAATGAGGTATAGATTGTTTAAACAGTTATATTCAATTTAGCTTAAATTTGCGGTTTTTGAAAAAATTACAAGTGCGGACTTTATTTCTGGTCCCACTGTATATGTGCATTTTTTATATGCAGGTTAAAATCAAGTATAAAAATTAGGATGAATGAAGCAAGGACGTAAATTTCTGTTCTGTTCTTTATTATTGATTTGCTGACGAGGAGAGATAAAGTATAGTAACGGTCTCTCTACTTTTTATTTCAGAATCATGAATAAAAGTAGTCTTCGTTGTCCTTTACTTTGAGCGGATTCAATTATTTTAGTTTGTGTGAAAATGAAAGAGGTATCGGACTGATTATCTATGTGTACACATATATACACAGACACATATATGTGTGTATATTAACAATATATATATATATATATATATATAAACATATATTTACGTGTATTTAAAATGAATTGATGTTGATCTATGTTTATGATTATTACTTGTAAACTTTATTTTCCTGTACCTGAATATATATATATGTATATATGTGTGTGTGTGTGTGTGTGTGTGTGTGTATGGTTATGTAAGTATAATTGCATATACTCTCTCTCTCTGATACAATTTCTTTATTTCTATACATGTATATTTTTTGTATAATTATATGTGTACATGTGTGCGTGTGTATAGTTTTATATAGATTTGATGGAAACAGCTTTCCCTAACCATGATATAGAGATTATCACTTCTCCACAATGCGTTCATCACACAAACATTTTCTTGCCATCACCTTACTAAGAAAAAGTGTACCATATTCCGTCCCCAGCCAGCAGGTAATATAAACCAGTATCTCCACCGCTTCAGCCCTTTACCATTAACATTCTTCAGTACCTTCTCATCTTTAAATCACTATTCCGGTTTTCCCCATGCGTTCAGGGCATTCGTGAGGCATCCCTGGTGGACATGCTGATAGCAGCTTCTAATCTCGACGCAGATCACCGGAAGTCACAGACCAATCATTTCTTTCATTTATTCCCTACACTTGATGTACAAGATTTCTTACACGATTTACAGTTTTTTTTTGTATATGAAAGTATGTTCTCTTCGTGCTTACCCAGAGACCCACGACACCAGCAAGTCCAAGAAAATTCCGGATAGCACTGTTGATAAAAAAAAAAGTCTCATGAATACATAAAATATCAAAAGCAATTATATCTATCTTTTAGTTTACCTATCTATCTTTCTATCTATCTATCAATCTCTTTATTAATCTATCTATCTATCTTCGTATATATATGTGTGTATATATATATTTATATATATATATATTTATATACACGTATATAGTTCAGTTTTTAATGGGCCTTTTTTAGATCTCGATTTCACGATTATTCATCATATATATATATATATATATATATATATATATATATATATATATATATATATATATACATGCATATATGTGTGTATGTAAATATAATATGTATATATATACGCATATATGTGAATATATATATATATATATATATATAATATACAGATATGTATTGTTATGTATATTTATAAATGCACACAGATTTTTGTATATACACACATATGTATATATATATATATATATATATATATATATATATATATATAGAGAGAGAGAGAGAGAGAGAGAGAGAGAGAGAGAGAGAAAGATAAATACGAGTAGCTTTCACATAGTGTCTTTAAGGATATAATTATGGAAGTATACATAATACATGCATTTATATTATTGTTGGAACGATTAATCGGAGTCAGGAAAAATGTATGCTTATTTTCTGATGCCAGAAACCATTTCTTTAATAATGTTGTATGGTTTTTATTCTGTTTAAAAGATAACTCTTCCATTGCTTGTAATAATAATGAAATAGTAAATATTGATTGATTTCAAACTTCCATTAAAACTGAAATCAATAGATCATAAAATCAAAATTGTGTTTTTTACATTGATAATATAAATACGCATTTAACGTGAAATCAGAACCGCTCAAACCCCTTCCTCAATGTGTTCTAAACACTTTGTAACTTGATATGCAAGGAATGTCGACCTGAGTTTTATGCTTGTAAAAATGCTACTAAGTTGAGTAAATTGAAAGAAAAAAAGATTGATTTTGCCAGAAGTAAATCAACTAACTTATAAGCCTACGTATATAGTCAACTTTAGGTAGAAATACCTTAATTTTTAGCCTTCTCTTTTAAATTTGACGATAGATGAGACTATAGCGATGAAGGTAAAAGTGTTAAATAACTAATATTGAGGGAGTGTTACAAGATTAGATTTTAATTTTGGATGATGGCACTGAAGCCATTTTTTTTCGATCATTACTCTTGGGTAAAATATGTTTGTATGTGTATGTGAAACGGCACTAATCCTAATTTAGTTTAATCGGCTTTCACCGAAGGGGGAAGATCCATGCGAGTAAGAAATTTACGAGCAATACCTAGTCGCAGGTATATCCCCGTTTGGGGAGATTATAACGTTAGGTTTTTGCAACTCTTGCGGGGAGGTTTTTGCATCTCTTGCAGGGAGGTGTCGACGTCCTCCTTCATACAGAGCTGGGAATTCCCAATTGTTCACCCATTTTAGTAATGACAAGGCTCAAAGTTGCTCAACTTTTGTAATGTGTAGGGAATCGGTGTGTCAACGTGATTATGATATATATATATATATATATATATATACATATATATACATATTATATATTTATATATATATATATATATATATATATATATATATATATATATAGGTACACTATAATGACATATATGGGATTTGATCTTTTAACGTATACATTATCTGCATAAATTAAGATATCATATAGGGTCACCCAAAAAAACCGGCCCTAAATCTAATTAGACCCCATTTCGTAGTGTTTTGTCCGAATGAAATTAAACTTTGGTCATAACTAGTTTATTATATTACAAAACATCACATAAAAACACTAGGGTTTTTGGCCTTTTTTCTCCGTTCTACAGCATATGTTCTAGATGGCATCTATTTACCCTCGTGCATTTCTTGGGGCGCAGCACGAAGTTGTCCATGACGTTCTTACAGACCGAATTAGTAATGGCTCTAATCTCCTCCCTGATGGTTTCCTTGAATTCTGTGATGGTTCTTGTTTTCCCTGCGTAGACTCTGTTCTTAAGATATCCCCCCCCAAAAAAAAATCCGGGGGTTTAGGTCCGGGCTATGAGGTGCCCACGCAAAATCAGTCTTGAGACTGATCGCTCGGCCTCCGAAATTCTCTTTCATCCAATCTCGGGTTTGAGGTGTGAGAACTTGCTGGAACCAGAACTTGCCCAGGAGCGACGGGTAGATGGTCTGGAGCTCACTCTTGAAGGGTTTGAGGTCCTCCTTGGTAACTCTCACTGCTGCTGATAAAGATTGATCCGATGATGTCTCTGGCCGAGATTGCAGCCCACACCGTGCACTTAGGAGAGTGCAGGGACTTGGTGGCTACTTCATTGGGTCTTGGAATTCGCCTTTGCATCAAGATGGAAGTGGGCTTCATTTGAGGTCCAAAGGAGGTTAAGGAAACTTTGTGTCTCCTCGATCTTCTCGCGCATCTTGACTGTCATAGCCCTCCTCTGCTTCTTGTCTGAGGATGTAAGGGTCTGCAGCGTCTGTAATCTTTTTGGGTAATCCCTGATATCGTTCACCAGCACTCTCCTGCAAGTCTCACGGGACATACCGAGGGACTTACCTCGCTTACGCACAGATCGTTTCGGACTCTGCTGGGGAGACTCTCTCAGTCTTTCGACCAGCTCGGCTGTTTACTCCTTGGGACATCCCGAGTGGCTTGGATGGTTTTCTCTGGCAGCGTTGGAATTCTGCTTTTGGCTGAAGCCTTTTCACATTCGAACTGACGCGTGAAACTGTCCTGGGTTTTTTTAAACGAGCGTTTCTTGTAGTAAACTTTAACAGTGTATTCTTTGTACCAGCTCCCACTGGAGTCTTGGTGTACTCACGGTCGTTGATTCTGCCATGTCCAGAAAAATATGGCTAATCGGTGAACAAATAATGAAGATATCACATAAAGTGTACATGGGGCCCGTTATGGCACTCAACGCTGGGAAACCTACTAGTATCGTTATAAATGTGACCTCGTCGGTGTGCGTGGGCAATATCTGTATAAAACTCCTAGGTGAATATTTGATCGGAATGTTGAACTTGGTGATTTTTAGTCGGCTAAATAACCGCAAAGCGGGCCAAATTGAAAAAAAAAACAAACATTGAACATTACCTGGCATTATACGACTATACTCGTAAGTTCTCTTAATATGGGTGGTTGCCAAAAGAGCACTTTTAACGGGCTTGGCGCAATTAACCCAAAGTACGGGATATATATGTATATATATATATATATATATATATATATATATGTGTGTGCGTGTGTGTGTGTGTGTGTGTTTGTGTGTGTGAGCGAATGTGTGGGACATGTACACACCATTAATCGTGAGGATCTGAAGAGGCGGAAAATGTGCGCTAAGTTTGTCGCAAGGACGTTCCATCCTTATCACAGTCTATTTGAACAAGCCGTGACTTTTCTGATAGTATAGAATTTTTTTTTCCATAGAGGCTGTCGGAATAAGACAATTAGGGAGACGAAAGATCTTGTGACTAGGGTCATTGACAAACTTACAAAAGATGACTCTCTTGAGGCTTTCCAGAATTTGTTGGAACGGAACAACAAGCGCATTTCAGCCAGAGGAGAATACTAAATAATTAGATTTTAAATTATTGTTTTAAATAATACAGTTGAACCAAAGTTATTATGTCGAATAAGTAATATAATCGACCTAATTATTTAAATAGATTTCATTTAATGTGATATACTAATGACCGTAACTCAATCAATGTAGATGTGGTTTGAAGAATGCTATATATAGAAATTGAGCCTATAATACAATGTCTCCTTTTACAGAAGTTTTAAGTTTCAGATTAAAATTTTTAAACTTAATTAAAAAGCACTTCCCTATTAATAACACACTACATAAAATTTTCAATAAAAATACAATAAAACTTAGTTATAGCTGTAATGAAAAGCTTGAAAAAATAATTAAAACACATAATACCAAAATATTAAACAAAAATAGCACGCCCATTGCTACCGAAAGTTGTAACTGTAGAATTAAATCAAAATGCCCTCTTAAAGGAAATTGTCAAATTACTTCTGTAGTGTACCAAGCAACTATTTCTACTAAGGAAAATCCGAATGAAAAAAAAATATTACATAGGAATGACAAATAAAAATTAAAAGAAAGATTTACCGGTCACAAGTGCTCTTTTGAAAATAATGAATACAAAAAAAGAACTTCCTTGTCTAAATATTACAATGAACTAGTAGAGCAACGTTACTCCCCAATAGTAAATTGGAAAATTTTAAAGAAAGCGAAAACCTGTTCATCTTTAAACTCGGTTAGCTACCTATGTCTTTATGAGAAATTATTTATACTTACTTTTAGAGAAAGAGATAAATTATTAAATAAGAAGCACGAAAATTCAATTAATTGCAAACATGATAAAAACCATCTTTTAAGTAATTTAGTTTAGATATAACATTTAAATAAATTTAAAATTGTCACTGATTTCTATAATTTATTAAAATACTATTAATATACTTTCCCCTCTCGTGATTTCATTCTTTCTTTTCCCTATCTTATATACCTGTGTGTTTATGTGTATATGTATGTGTCTATGTATTTAATTTATGACCGTATGTACTTAGATTTATATATTTCTATATTATTTGGTATACCCTCCTATGTTTATTCAATTCATTTGTATGTTTCTATGTGTGTATGCATCTATCTGTACTCTTGCCAAATTATTTGTATTCTTATGTATTTCTATATATATATAATTTATGTAAATTATACATATTTATGTGTGAGTTTATATATGTGTGTGTGCGTTGTTGTTTATTAGTATATGATTTTGTGCATATATTTGTGTATTTTTGTATGTATGTGTATACATAAGATTATATATATATATATATATATATATATATATATATATATATATATATATATATATATATATATATGCTTATTTGTGTGTCGGTTGGTTCTCTGTGGGTACATACATATGTATTTCATTATTTTTTATTTGGGTACTATCTACCTGTGCGTCGCTACTTTTGAGTATTTCGTTGATTTAATTACTTCTTTTGCCTGAATATATTTATATATTTATAGGTAAGTATACTTGTATCTGTGTTATTAGTAATCTGGTCTTGAACGTATTAATTTGGGATTTAATATGACTTTATATCTATACTTAAATAGCTTAAACTTTCAACTTAATAGTATAGTTACACCTTTACTTATGTGCATGTATATGTATGTATATATATATATGTATATATTTATATATGTATATATGTGGGTGTATGTGTGTGTATATATGGATATATATGTGTGTGTGTATATATACATATATGTATTGTATTCTTTTTATATACATGAGTATTAGCAGTTTTTTATTTATAATTATTGGACCTATTTAATTTGTTTAATCCCCTCTTATGGCTAAAT
This sequence comes from Euprymna scolopes, assembly GCF_053919585.1. Taxonomy (NCBI): domain Eukaryota; kingdom Metazoa; phylum Mollusca; class Cephalopoda; order Sepiida; family Sepiolidae; genus Euprymna; species Euprymna scolopes. Next base: position 85,980,040 of record NC_136492.1, on the reverse strand, counting down.
ATGTTATATTAAAAAGATAATGCATATTAATTTTATTCTGTTTTTATTATTATTATTATTATTAGTAGTAGTAGTAGTAGTAGTAGTAGTAGTATTATAATTATTATTATTATTATGTTTATTATTAATAATAATTTTAATATTGTTTTATCATTATTTTTTTCTTTTATTTATATATTTATCTAATAAAAACGCGAAAACTTTAAACTTATATCATTTAGCATAAAGGGCCCAATTAATTGTAGACGTATGTTTGAATTGCGTTGATATTACTCGTGGACGTATGTGAGAGGATAAATATGCTGGCTGGATACATTCACTGCGTTTTTTGACATGTTCATTTCTGACGCTTGGATTGTATCTTCTGTTTGTATTTGTAATAATATGTTTCATTACTGAATAGTATAATTGTTCATAAATTGGTTGACACGCAGATCTTTTTCTTTTTCTTTTTCTTTTTCTTTTTCTATATACTGTCAAATTCTTACTTTCTCTCTTTCTCTCTTTCTCTATTTAACTAGATCTTATTATTCTTTCCTTTTCCTTCTAGTTCTTATTCTCTTTATAATAACCATTTATATCTTTTTTCTTTTCTTCTCCATATCATATATGTATATATATATATGTATATATATATATGAAATAAAATGGAGGTGGAAGGACCTGGATACTCAACGTTTCGCCCGATTTATGCGGGCTTCTTCAAGAGGGATGGTCATTGAAGAAGCCCGCATAAATCGGGCGAAACGTTGAGTATCCAGGTCCTTCCACCTCCATTTTATTTCATATCGTCGGATTTAATCCAGCTCAACAATCATATATATATATGTATATATATATATATATATATATATATATATATATTCTCTCTTCTTTTTCTCTCTATTTTTCTTCTCTATTTTCGTTCTCTATTTCTTTCTCTATTTCTTTTTTTTTCTCTTCTCAATCACTCTCTCCCCATTGTAATCTTTTAACTTTATTTAAATTACCCCTCCCTTTTTACATTTTTTAATTAAAGTTCTGGGTTTTAAGTTTATTAACTCCAACTTTTAAAGAGTTCCTACCTGAAATAAAAATCCATTATTCATTGAACTTTTGAATAGTCAAGTCGCTGCCTGATGATATCTGTTGTTTGATTGAAACAAGTGGCTATTTGTAGCAGCGGGATGTGAGCATGTTTATATAACAATAAACAAGTATTATCAGCTCTTTTTATTGAGCACTATCTAACAACCTCGTTGAATTCATTAGTCCATTACTTTTGAATATAAAAAAACCCGAGTATATATATATATATATATATATATATATACTTTATTAAATCACAAATTTGTATACGAAGATATAATTTTATACGTAAATTTTCGGTATTTACTTAAACAGTGCTCAATACGTAGGTAGAGATAGGTAGTAAGTTATGAAAATATATATAGCAATAAAGCTACAAAGAATATTCCGCGTTTAAATCTCATGGGAATTCGCCAGACTTGTGCGAAGAGTGGTGGTTATCGCGCAATTATATATATGCACATGCTACTGAATTTTCTTGTAAGCCAATCACCTTCCTAGTTGCTACCGCGCCTCTGCTTATCAGCCAATGGGCGAGCATTTACTGGAGAAAGACACAGTTAACTTCCGGTTCACCCATTCTTTTTGTGTGTTCTATGGATTTTATGGGATGGGTAGATATATTTTGTTGGAGTAAGTTGACCCACTTTCAGCCTAGATGTAATTTGATATGGCATTTTATGTTTTAGTCCAAATCTCGGATATTATGTTTTATATATATATATATATATATATATATATATATATATATATATATATATATATATAATGAGTGAGATTATTTATAAATATGTATGTTTATTTTAATTAATTTTATTTTATTTTTTTATGTTTTGTTATTCTTCCTGTCAATTTCAAATTCATTTTTTATCCCCATCTTTGAGGAAAGTGCATCGTTCGTTATTTCTCTCCTCAATTTGGTGTAGATGTTGCTGTTCTAAAGATGTATTGGATAGTTAATTTTCAAATTTAGGCACAATCTACATGGATCATCTTGGTCCCTAAATGCACTGCTTGCCTTGTTATTTTCCAGTCTACTATCGGCGAAAGTCCAGTTTTTTGACTTCCCAGTATTAACTTGCTCGTGCTGTTTTAATTCTATTTGTTTTTTGTTTTTTTCTGTTATCATGTCTGCAATCCACAACTGTCCGCATAACCCTGATGAATTCTCACGAGAATAAAACGCAGCATATTCTGTGTAGCCTTATTGACATATATGTTTTTCATATTTTACTACTTACTATATATATATATATATATATATATATATATATATATATATATATATCGAGGATAAGGGTTAATGTGTATACATTAGTCCATGCGATTATAGCGAGGCAAACATAAGTAGTGCGAATTTTGTACTTAGGGAAACGGTTACTCAAGAACGGGTTTACGTTGGACTTTAAGACAATCAGATTGTAGGCAGCTAGAAAGCAGGCAATTGCAAGAGATTTGCCCAAGAGCATCTTCCAAATTATTATAAAAATCAGCCTTATAGTAAATAGACAACTCCAAAACGATTACAAAAAGAGACAGCTCCATACTTTCGGCTCAGAATAAATTGCAGTTGTATTTCTGTTGCCGAGTGGAAGAGGTTTACTTGTAGACACACGAAATTCTATTGTAACAATACAGATTTAATTGTTACATTTTCTTCTGTATTAAAATAAACATTATTGTGTCGACTCTGATGAGAATAAAAACTAAAGATTTATTCGATGTATTTTATATTAAGAACTATAGACGCAACATCATATTTTAGGGGCATACACATTTCATAAACAAAAGCCTGTAATTATATGGCAAAATCAAATTGAAAAAAAAAGCAGTGGGACCTATTAAATAGAAAAACATGATACATGTTTAAAGCCGCCTAGCCTCTTTAGAATTAAAAAGTAAAAGGACGAAGAATGGTGTAAATATGTTTTATCCTGGAAGAAAACCGAAGAGAACTATTAAATATATAGAATATATGTATATGTATATATATATATATATGTATATACATATATATATAAAAATATATATATGTGTGTGTGTGTGTGCGCGTGTGTTTTATGTGTCTGTCAAGAAGTATATTCTCACTTCTGAAATCAACCTCATCCGTATCGTGTGCACAACTTTACTCTAATTTTAATTGTTTTCTTTACTATTTTCCAGAGCATACAGCTTGCCTCGGGGAAGACAGCTCATTAATTCACTTCCAGTGCAAAGTTCACGAAGTACTTCCATGGTCCCCGAAGACTGCGCATCCATTGACACCGATATCGGAGGGAGATAGTCTGGGTGGGGATGAGTGGCGCAGTGACGGACCAAAATGTGTGATGTGTTTTGTTGCTGGGTCGGGAAAGATGATGTTGACGAACGTAATGATGAATTCAACCATGGCCATTGAGTAGCGACAACGCTTAACGAGGGGAAAAAAACTAACGATAGAATAAGAATAAAATAAAACAAAAAGACATATGTAAGGATAAAAAAATGAAAAATTCGAACAAAGTGTAATAAAAATGTATATATATATATATATATATATATGTATATATATATATATACACATATATATATATATATATATATATGTATATACATATATATAAATATACGGGTCATATGTGATCAGACATAAATGCATAACGACTTGGCGTATATATGCATACACACACACTTACACACATATATATTTACGCATATTAATATGGAAATATTGATATATAAGTATCCGCGTGTCTCTCCAATCCTCAACATAAAATATCTCCCGAAAAATAACACGTATAAACCTAGAACCCCATCCGCCAACGTATACCCCTACTACGATATCTCTTCTCCAATATCAGGGGGTCTACATTCCAACCTTCCATAGGTTGAAACCCAATTACAGGAGACTAAACCAGACATATACTTCCTAAGCGAAACTGGCATAAGGCTGACCACTTTTTTTTACGAATTCATAATTAAAGGATGCTCTAACATAACATCTAAATCTGACCTCCAAGATCGCCATAGACATGGAATATTTGCCTACATTAAAGATGGCTTTCCGTGTGGTAGAGATATCTCCAGAGAAGACCCTAATTTTCCTCATATGTGCTTCCGGGTTGCACTTGCTTACACCACTGCATTTCTATTTGCTCTCTATCGCCCCCACAACAGCGGAGTTAGGAGCATGTCATAAAAAATTGAACACATCATGTCTGCTCACCCTTCAGCTAACACCCACATTTGTGGTGATTCAATGTACACAATGTGGAATGGCTGACCCACTCTAACAAGATAGATGATAAGGGGAGGTTTTGTCATGATTTTGCCATTGCCCACGAACCCACCCGAGTGCCCGATACTTCCGTTCAGTATGCTAGCCTTCTAGACCATTTTATCACAACTTCCCCTGAGCTATCTTCAAGTTCCGTTCTGTCCCCTCTGAGATCTTTCGACCACTCGCCTGTAGCAATTAAGATAAAAACGAAATGCTATAAGTCTTCATATGTACATCTCCACCATACTGTATATCGATACTCTACGGCTGACTGGGATAGCTTCCACACACTTATATCTGATCTACCTCTGCTTTCCATGTTTAAAAGGATGTGCCCTCCATAGTATCAGACCTGACCGAATGGCTAATTGTAGACATTGCCCGATTCATACTATCCAAAAAATTCCAACAAAAACCTAACAGCCAGCCATGGTTCGCCCAAGATTTTGCTGCTGCCATCGCGCACAGAAATCACTTTTTCTATAGCTACCAACGTAATAGATGTACTTAGACTAAAGTTGCTTTCAGGATTGCCAGCAACCACTGCAAAAGAGTAATAAAAATACAAGAGAGCTATATGCTTAGTCCGTTAAATCCAAAGTAGCTGAGCAGCGGTTGGTTCCCACCAGTTTTGGCAACAGGATCCTGAACAGAAGCGTGCGTTCTATCCCAACTATCATCAATGGACCTGCGGTCATCTCGTCAGCATCAGACAAGGTCAAACTATTTTCCAAGAACTTTGCAGCTATACGACAAAGTCAATCAACTCCCCTTATTTCCTCCTATAACAGACAAAACGCTCTGCAACATACAAATATCTGTGCGCGATGTCGCCAAACTAATAGAGCCCCTTGATTCCAGTAAAGCAACTGGCCCTGACGGCATTCCAATCATTGTGCTGAAAAAGCTTCAAACAGAACTTGCCCCCATACTTACAAAACTCTATAAGCGTTGCCTTAAAGAGAAGTGCTTCCCATCACCCTGGAAAATCTCATCAGTATGCTCTGTATTTAAGAATTCAGGTGATAAGTCATCTCCCTCTAAGAACAGACCGATAAGTCTTCTGTGTGTCATGAGTAAGCTGCTGGAATCCATATTAAATAGAGAAGTGGTCAACCACCTCAGCAGAAATAACCTTCTTAGTGACATGCAATATGGTTTCCGCTCCACCAGATCTACAGCAGATGTGGTAACTGTTATATCTTTTAGAATTAGCGAGTCTCTTGGAAAAGACTTCATCTCTAGGCCAATTGCTCTTGACATATCAAAGATCTTCGATAAGGTATGGCATAAGGGCCCACTTCACAAGATTTCAAGCTACGGTATAACTGGAAATGTTTCTCGATCATTTAAGCAGTTCTCTCCGATAGGCTCATAAGAGTAGTGATTGATGGGCAGAAATAAGAGGTCCTAAATATTTATGCTGGAGTCCATTAGGGGTCCATCTTAGGCCCAACTCATTTCCTGATATAAATCAATGATCTCTCAAAACACATACTTAAATCATTCGTTGACATCTATGCTGATGACACGACCATCTATGGCAACACATCAAAGGCCGTAAATGACAAAGTGCTCTCTGATCCCCTCTCCTCTGATCTTGAACGCGTTGTACAGTGAGGGAAGACATGGCTGGTTACTTTTAATGCATCTAAAACCAATCTTTTATCTTTACATCATCAACGCCCTTAACCCCATCTGACATCAATTGAAATAGATGGATCTCGTCTAGGGGATGCTTCATGTTTTGATAAGCTTCTGGTCTTGACCTTTACTCCTGAGCTGAAATGGAACACGTACATCAAGTCAGTTGCCAAGGTCGCTGGACAAATGGTAGGATACTTCTTCCGCTCCAAAGATATCTCACCCCTGATGCAATTCTCTACCTGTATAAAAGCCAACTACGTCCAAGGATGGAGTACTGCTGCCACATCTGAGCAGTAGCAGCTAAAAAAAGCTATCCTGCCTTGACAGAGTACAAAAAAGGTTTCGTGGCCTAGTGGGTGATGACCTTTTCTCTTCCCTACAACCTCTCTCCCACAGGAGAGACGTTCCGAGCCTGTCTTTTTTATCATTACTACCATGGCAAGTGTTCGTCTGAGCTCACATCTCTGGTCCACCCTCGTCAATATTTCACGATAAACACCCGTCTAGCTGAAACCACTATCAAAAATTTTCCCCACTCCTTATCTGTGCCAAAATCAAAACGTAGATTCCATGAACAAATTTTTTTCTTAGAAGTGCACGCATGTGGAACTCTGTTCCGGTTGCCTGTTTCCCACCTGTGGAATCTCCCGAATTTAGAGGAGATCCGGGTGAATTAGATAATTGGATACATTCTCTTTTGAAGAAAAAACAGTTTATGATCTTACGGACAGGGAGTTAATAAGACTGTTAGAGCGCAATCGAGATATTATCGCATCCAGTGATCGAGAATTGATGAAGATTGATACAGGATATCACTCACCTGTGAGGTTGAAACCCTACCGAACCCCGATTCATAAAAGAAAAATTGTAGAGGAGGCGGTGCCTGAGATGTTGGAGGCTGGAATAATTGAACACTCTACCTCACCGTGGAGATTCCCCGTGGTGATCGTGGAGAAGACAGACGGGGACATAGAATTTGTGTGGATTTCCGGAAACCCTTAGTGGTGCCTTTGCCCCTCATAGATTACATACTGGCTTTGTTGGGTAAAGCGAGATGCTTTACCACCCTGGACTTGAGATCAGGTTACTGGCATGTAGTCCTCGATGGGGAGGATCAAGAGCAAGCGGCATTTGCATGTCATGTAGGACTGTTTAATTTTAGATTTATGCCTTTTGGCCTCTGTAATGCACCAGCGATCTTCTCACAATTTATGTCGATAGTTTTACGGTGGTTGGAGGTGTTTGCGGTGGCATACTTGGACGATATTTTAATCTTCTCACCAACGCCTGAGTAGCACTTTGCACATTTGACGGAGGTATTTGAGAGGTTGCGCGACCATCAACATAAAATTAATTTCCCCAAATGTCAGTTTCTTAAGAAGGAAACCAAGTATTTGGGGTTTGTGATCGATGAGGCTGGAATAAGACCGGGCATAGACAAGGTGGAGGTTATCAGATCTTTACCTGAGCAAAACACTGTGCGCCAAGTGCGAGGGTTCATTGGAATGATCAGCTATTATCGCCGATTTATACCTGCATTTAGACGACTGGCCCCTCCCATAATAGCGTTAACAAAAAAGCAAGCCCCTCATAAGTGGACCCCAGAATGTCAGAGGGCTTTTGACGCCCTGAAGGAGCAGTTGACTGCTATACAGTTGTTGACGTGTCCGGATATAAGTAAGCGGATGGTTCTGTATACAGACGCGAGTGATACACGTATAGGGGTGGTGCTGACCAACCATGCCCTGAGAAGGAAGGCCCCGTGCCTGCCATACCAGAGGAGATTCCGATATATTTCCTGTCACATAAGTTATCCGAAACCCAACAGAGATGGCCGGTGATTGAGAAAGAAGCTTTCGCGATTGTATATGCAGGAAAAAGCTAAATTATTATTTGAGTGGGGCAGAATTTATGGTAAAAACTGACCAAAAACCGTTGAAATATTTATTGGAGACAGATTGGACGAACAAGAAGATCCAACAGTGGGCACTCAAGCTGTCCGGCTATCAGTGCCGAATTGAATACTTGCAAGGTAAAGAGACTACCTGTGCAGACCTCCTGTCCCGGATTCCAGAGCAGCTGGAATCCGAAGCCATCCGAGTAGAACCGGAAGAGGATGATAGGGCTTCTCAGGTGGGAGTGATTAATTTCCACACCATAAAGGAAAGACTGGACTGGAGTGAGACAGATGTAGCTGACGCTGAGCCTATAGTCGACCCATATTGGGTCGAAATAATTGAAGCCGGTCAAGAAGATAAGGAATTAGCAGGATTGAGAGCTCGAGTGAAGGTGGGTCGAACCCAAAAATACACCCTCCACCACAATAGGCTGTATTATATTGCCGGTCCAGACGGAGAAATAAGATTAAATAATGCGGTACCAGTCCGCCTACGTAGAGAACTCCTGGATCAATCTCATGAGAAGGCGGGGCATTTAGGAACCGAGAAGACGTATCAGTTGATATTTAGAAATTATTATTGGCCGGAACTTGTCAAGGATGTTGTAGAATGTGTAAATGTGTAACATGTCAGACTCACAGTAGATACCACCCGCTTGCTCCACTGGCGGAAACAGATGTTCCGCAGTATCCCTTCCAGAAATGAGTTTGGACATTTCCGGACTCTACCCCTTGACAGAGCGTGGTAATCAATATATCGTGAGCATAGTGGACTGGCTTACTAACTGGCCAAAGGCTTATGCCGTGCCAGATAAGACTGCCCAGTCAGTGGCCGGTGTAATTCTAAGTGAGATTTATCTTAGGTATGGGGCCCCAGAACAATTAGTTACCTACAATGGCACAAAGAATGTGATTAGAATTATGAAGGAGGTACTCGATGAACTTGGTGTCCAGCATGTTTTGACCTCCCCTTATCACCCCCGGAGTAACTCCAAGGTCGAGTGCTTCCACAAGACGCTGGTGGATATCCTGGGTAAGCTTGTGACTGATCGGTTCCTCACACAGGCCTTAGCAGCAGCGAGGTTCACGATGAATGAAACCGGAATTCCCACTGTTTGGATTAGTGTTTGGAAGGGATGTCCTGCTCCCAATTGATAATCTTTTAAGGCCGCGTAGGAAGTATTTGGGGGAGAGCATCACCAAATATTGGAACAGCAACATCAGAAATTTTTCCAGGCAAGGAAGCGTATTAAGCGAGCACAGAAGAAGCGGAACGCTCGAGTGAACAAGGATCGCAGGGAAGTGGAATTTAATGTAGGAGAACCTGTGTATTATAAGATACAAACTCGAGAAGGCAAGCTGGACAAGTGTTGGACTCCTTATTATCGAATAGTGGAGCAGACTGGCCCTCTTTCATTTATACTCTGAGACCAGGTTGCTGGGAAAATAAAAAGGGTACACGCCAATGATCTGAAGTTCGTGGAATTGGAATATGATGTCAAACTCGTTCCGCGGAGATCGGGGAGATGCCGACGTAAGACCACTTTGGTTGTACCCCAGGAAATGGAAACCTCCGATGAGGAGGGAGAGCCCGTTCAACTCGGCGTAGATTTTATTAGAACGCTGAGAAATCGGATTAATAAAACGACGATCCCAGACCCCCGGGGATTGCGAGAGGCCGGAAATCGTCGCCAATCTGGACGGATTTCCGAACTGAGGACTACGGAGGGCGTTGGAGACGACCCTGGAGAGGGGTCGAATGTGGGCAGTGAAATTCTGTCGGAGGGTTCGAGTGGAACCTGGGAGGAAGAAGACCAAATTCCTCTATCCGTATTGAAGAAACGGTTGACACTGAGACCGAAGGGGACCCAATAAACCCCTCTGAAAGACAGATTACGGGGAGCGTCGGCCAGAAGGGGAGAGAACTGTTGACAACCTATTTTGAAATTGAGTCAGATCAACTTCGTTTTTATTTTTGAATGGGAAGCAGTCCTTCTAGTGGGAAATCACCATATCAAGTTTATATGAGTTGATCCAGTAAAAAGAAAAGAAAAAATGGGGAGGGGATTAATAATTGTACATAGATTGGGAAAATTGAAAGTAATTCCTTTACAGAGGTTGTGGAGATATTAATTTAAGAATTGAATTGGGTTTCTTGAAAATTTAACTAATTGTTATTTTCCTTCTCTCTTTCTTTTTTTCTCCTTTCTTCCTCCTCAAACGGAAAGATATATTTATTCATATGAAATGGATGGTCCTAAATTAGACTTTTGGACATTTTGAGAGTTGAAATGATTTTATTTTTTAAAGATCTTTTTTTTTTGTTACCTCAGTTTGTAAGGACTTCGCATTTAAACTGAGCAAATGTTAGTTGAGTCCGGTTGGGAATAATTAGAAGCATTCATTCCGGTGATCAAATAGACTTTTGGAAGAATAAGGATTTTGCCTCAGTCAGGTATGATTTCTATATTGCGAAATAAGGGTCAAAGAGCCCGCAAGACTGGATGAAAATAATTGTAAATTATTATTAACGTCACTGAGTGAAATGTGGTACACTCAATTGTGCGCGAAAAGTGATTTATTATTTTCTAGATGGATGTTTCCCTTGCGAGTAACTCAGGTGCGGAATGTTCGCATCTGGAGATATTAATTAAAAAAAGAGAATAGTAAAAAGGGGATGATGGCGGGGAGGGGGGCATGTGCTGTTGTAATGAGCGTAAGGTGGCCCTCGGTTTTGGATCTGGCCGGGAGTGAACTGATACCGATGGCTGTGCTTCCGCCCTGCATAGGCCCTGTAGTCATTCATAGGTGTTGTGAACGGGATGGGAAGGAAGAAACAGGTGTAATATGAAGATATGTATGCAACGCTTAGTAAGGAAAGTTGCTGCTAGTGGTTGTATGGTGCATGAATGAAAGAAGGAGCGAGGCGATGAGCATCTTGAGGCTGATTGCACGGATGACGGAAGAGATCCTGGTTCGACACCGCCTATGAATCTGGAAGAACGCGGCTGCTGGTGCTGACGAAAACGAGACGCAAGCTGAAGACCTACCTGATGCTTAAATCCATGGGAACTGAAGACGACTTGAAGATCTTCTTTTCTTTTCTCTCTGTTTTATCTAAGTTTCTTGCGGGGCGCGGAACTGAAAACCGTCGAAATAAAGTCCCAACGATACCTCGAATGACCGTCTATTGAGGTGAGAAGTCCTCAGTGAAGGAAAATTTTACAAGATGCTTATGAAAGAAGACTTGAACTGTGAAATAAACGGTGAAGGTTCAACTATAACTGCTTAAGGTGAGACGATTCCCCTAGTTCAATAAAAAGCGGGTCCTTTGAGAATTCTGATTGGGGCTGCAACCCTGTATTATTAAGCTGTGCTGTTTATAGTAGCGCAGTAAGAAGAAAAAAAAAGCCTTGTAAAAATACTTGTAAATTGTGACTCAGACTCTGTGGAAAAAAATTGAACTATGATAAAATTGATGAACAGAAATTGGAAAAAGGGAATAACTCTTATAAAACCTTGAAAAAAAAGTCGAGTAATATTATTTGAAAAAAGGGGACAAAACTTTTAAACAAGGGAAGTAACTCTTATGAGATAATTGATGAACTTAATGCATTTTATGGAGTGACAATTTTTAAATGATGATTATCTTCTTTGAATTATTAATGTGAATTGAAAAAAAAAGAATATATAATCAAAGAAAAAAAATTGCACTTGAAAAAAAAATATTATATTAGCCCTGACGAACTTTGATCATTTTACATTTTTGAGGATTTTACGAACTTTGAATGAAAAAGGGGAGAACCCTGCAACAAACGGGTGGATATGGGATTGTGTGTGTGTTGTCCTGTTGACGGATAATTTGAGGAGTGAGAGAGGGGTCGGTGAAAAATATCTTACGGCGCACTGAAAAAAGGATGAAGTGGTGTGTTAAGGAATTATACTCCATTGGTTCTACGAAGCAATATAGTCTAATGGGGGCGAATGAAACGTAATCCCCCATTGAGGAGCTTAAAAACTACGCTGAGGTAGCATTGTATTCCCGGGTGACGCCAGATAACCCAAGGATTTAAGATAGAGAAAATAAATATAGATATATTTTGATTCATTGTCAAAATGGATATATTTGTTTGTTTTTTTGGTGGGTGGAAGAATTGATATTTTTGTATTTGGGAAAAACTCAACCGCAGGAAATGCGAGAATGTAAGACGAATATATTTTACTGGCTGAATGATGATTGATGACCTCGAGGTTATGTGATTTTTAGTCTTGAATGAGATCTCAGAGCGTTGGGGTTTAGCGTGATTTGATTGGCTGGGGAAACTTCCGCCCAACCCACATCGGGTCGATGTGCTCTAAAATTAAACAGATTAATTGTTGAATTCGGGGAGAACAGGTCGTATAAACCCGCCGTTCCCTGGAAAGGGGACCTCTCCGCACCTCATCCATCCGTCTGTCGCTGTGTGTGAAGAGAGTTGAGACTTTGAAAAGAACTTAAAAAAACATTTTGTACATAATTTTGTGAAAATTAAGCTTCTGTAGATAGACTGACACTGTTTGACTTTCTTCCTGTCTGCCGCCTCGATATTCGCGTTCAGCACCCAGATTTCATGTAACAATCTACGAGGAGTCTAGACGGCACGTGCCGAGAATGCAGACCAATGAGAGTCCTTAACCACCTTCTCGAGGAGGCGTTACACCTGACTACAATCTGGATGTCTTTAAGTCCAATGTAAACAAATTCCTGATGAACCGCCCCTTTAAGTAAGACACAAATCTCCAATACTAACGTACTATACACGCAATAACCCTTATCCCCGAGTGGCTTCCTGAACTTCCTAAGTTGTGACTACCTTGTAAACAAAAAATGCATATGTATGCATACAAGTAGGTCGCCGGTCAAGAAAATACGCTTACATATGGTATGTTCATGTGTAGAGATTTCTTGTTTTTGTTGTTTTTTAGAGGTAACTATATATTAATCAATATATTGTACATAATCATAGGAATTTAACACTTTGTTTAAAAAATATGACTTGGGTACCCTTAGTTAGAAACGAATCCTAACGATTTATCAACCAACTGTGCTGAGGTCACTTACTTTTGAAGACATTCAAAATTAATCGATTAAGCATATCGATGTATATTTTCTCAGGCAAGAAAGGCTATACATTAGGGTTTTTTTTTAATCTTCGCGTCGGAGAATAACCAAATCGAACTTTTCCATCCATGCGAATAACTTATGTGGCAAGTTTGAAATCTATAGTCAGAGAAACTGATAGTGATTTTGTAGTGACTGTTATGCACATACACACAGAAAGTCACTTTTCTACGTCTATAGATAAACCATGTATCCCCTCTCTCTCTCTCTCTCTCTCTCTCTCTCTCTCTATATATATATATATATATATATATATATATATATACATGTATGTATACTAGCATGGGTGCAAGGCGTTGCCCGGGTGTTTGGATGTGCGTGTTGAGCAGAAAATAAAAGGTAGTTGGAAGGCAGGCTAGAACCCGTACCGTGGAAGAAGAAAAGAACGGGAAAAACGTTACGTTTTTGCTGTCACAACCACTGCCCAACAGTAGTGACGTAGGTTTAAATTAAGACTAGACCATCGAAAAGAGCGGAAGACTTTAAAAAATATCGACGAAAAAGCGACCTCCCACGTAGAAAAGTGCTTAGTTAAAGGTGAAGATATTAATGTTTTTAGCCAGTTTTTCGATATTTGTCGTCTGAAAGGTGAAAGGTTATGGGATTTGGGAAAATCGTTGTAATCAGTTTTAGGCCAGAAATTAAGGGTTCAAAGTTCAATGATTTTACTTTTGAGAACTCTACCAAACTCCTCCGACAATGTTGGGTCTAAACACTTGAAATTTTAGATATAGGTTTCTTGGACATAGATCCAACATAATAACTTGAATTGAGCCCCAACCAATAAATGTTAAGGGGGTCATAATAGGGGTCAATGTATAAAAAAATGATCCCACGAAGGTGTTTGATACAGGGAACCGGGCTGCCCTGTGGGAGATTCTGAGGAAATCGGGGATGCCGGTTAATATCTTGCAGGTTTTTATGTCTTTTTATAATGGTATGAAGGGCGAGGAGTACTGAACCGTGAAACATCAGATTCATTTCTTGTAACTAACGGCACAAAACAAGGTTGTTCTTTTGGCACTCTACTTTTCTGCGATGGAGAAGCATACATATGAAGAGGTGAGAGATATCGTTAAACTTTAATTAAGAACAAGTGTAGTCCTTATAAACCACCAGAGATAAATAACCAAAACTCGGACAATTACCAGCATAAGGCTCGATCTGTTGTTTGATGCTCATGCAGCTCTAGTGGCAACTTATTTTGAAAAAGCTCAGCGCAAAGCATGCAGCCTGACCATGAGAATCTCAAAAAAGGAGATTGTTTACCAGCTTTCACATATACCCAGACAAGTGCCAGGCGTGAAATAAAACCCACAAGTTCCTTGGCGTACCAATACATGTTGACGGAACTGGCCATAAGTATGTTGGGAGTTTAACTACCTTGCTAGTGAAGTTAATTCAAGTGGAACTTTGGATGAAGACATTGTCAATAGAATTGCAAAAGCGTCTATCGCATTTGGCAAACTACGTCACCATATTTGGAATTGGATATGTATTCTTCTTGAGATCAAAATCTAAGTGTACAATGCTGTCGTCCTGATTACCCTTCCGTATGGGTTAGAATCCTGGGCCTTGTATCGTGACAGATAAAACACTTTGACGTCTTTAAAAAAGGACGTCTCCGAACAATCTGTGGATTAACCCTGAAGGATAGGAGACCAAATGATGGTCTTCTAATGATGTGTAACATTGATTGAATTGGGAGCTTTTTTTTGAAGGCAGAGTAACGATGGGCATGATGTATGGGTACATCATATGACAGGGTATTATGACCATAAGATTCTTTCATTTCATACAAAGTCTCCTGTAGTGTGCGTCCTTTCAAATAAAAAAACTGGATCACTGCTTGACATTCAACAGGCTCCATTTTACAACTGACTCAGTTCAAACAGCTGTAAAAAAGGAACCACAATGAGTTCATAGCTGTAATTTGCTACATAAACAGAAGAGATATAAATCATTGTACATGCAAAATTTCAGCTTGATCAGACAACTGACAGTGTGTCAGAGGCATTACTGTTCGCACGCCCCTCCTGTATATATATATATATATATATATATATATATATATATATATATATATATATATATATATAAATGGATCTATGTAGATTATGCCTTCATGAACAAATAGCGGTCCTACATTTTACATAACCCCAACATTTATTAAACTGTAGGAGAGAACTAGCTAAAAACTCTGTACACAGGATAAATTTTCTCTAGGATAGCAGTACACAACAATTGTAAAATTAGCAATAACAATAGAAAATAAAGAAATGAATATACATACATATACATAAATTATAACATATATAAATATATATATATATATATATATATATATATGTATAGAGAGAGATCGATAGACATATATAATCATAATAGTAATACAAAGCATAAAAACACGAGATAATCACAACTCTTCGCATAAGCCTGACGAATCCTAGCGTGGATTAAGCGCGGCATATTCTGTGTAGCTTAATTGCCATATATATTTTCATAAATTACTTATATATATATACATATATATATATATATGTATAGAGAGAGAGAGAGGGGGAGTAAGAGGGAGAGAAAAAGAAAGACATAGGTAGTTGATAAATTCAATTCAATTGATGAACTTTGCGAACTTAGACAGGACATACAAATCCGATTATTTCTAAGACAAGTCTAACCAGATAAAATGCTCCATATTCATGATCGATTTTCGGTATATGCTGGAAGTTAATAGAGTGCTCATTAAAATTTAAAACATTGATTATTTGGAAGAAAGCATACATACTAATGTTTTCTAGGGTTAAAAACAAATTCTAATTCTCAGTTATAATACAAGAACCCACATTTAGATAGACTAGCTATAATTTTGCTGGTTAACACATTTCTTGAAACGTTCAATATCTAATGTCTTTAAGATAATATAGAAATATATATATATATATATATATATATATATATATATATATATATATATATATATATTAAAGATATATTTCTACATTATCTTGAAAACAGTACTTCATTACTTTGGAATTTTCATACAATCTGCTAACTGGCATAATTATATGGATCTTGAATCTGCATTCTTTGTTTTAATAATGTTTTAAATCTAATTTGCAAAATGTTTACTTTCTTCACACTCTTATTCACACAAACACACACTCACACACATATATATGTATATACACACACACACACATATATATATATATATATATATATATATATATATAATGTCCTTGTCTGTATGTGTGAGGAAATATATCTAAGAAAGTCCTTATCTATTATTTCGTCTTCAGACTTAAAACGTGATATATTCATAATATGGACTTTTAAAAAACATTCTCCATTTTAGTAGTGAAAATGATCTGCTAAGTAGTCAACATTGAATGACAAATTTGATCATAACAGGTGTTAATTGACTAATTGTTTTAATTTGTGCGCATGCGCAAATATATATTTATATCTTACATCATGTATTCTATTTAAGTTGTTTTATCTGCATTTGGATGTTGTTAACATGGTAACGAATTAAGCTGAAAGAGTCCATGTTTTGCTTTCGGTTCTCGCTGATGATATACAAGGTATACTTTAAAAAAAAACACATTTGAAATCATTACTGTATATTAGTTACTATATAATTATCACTAGAGTATTGGCCCTATAAAATTAATACGAAATTTGTATAAATAAAATGATCATATTCAAGCATATATTACGATGGGGTCATGCCTGTCGAATTTATCACATATCTAGTACAATGCAATAGTCGTTAGATAATTAGTTATATAATAATAAATACGAAACCTGCATTGATTAATATATCATATTTAAGCGTGTGTTACAATCAGATAACTCCTGGGGGATTACTATTGCGTGTATGTATGTATATATATATATATATATATATATATATATATATATATATATATATATATATATATATATATATATTTAAAATTAACAACGTTTCTATAATTTTATTAACAGATGTAGCCCAAATAGGCAGAGTTGTCATTGGTCCTGTGCATAAACTGGTATTTAACAAGTTCTTATGAGTGATCATGAAAATAGTATATTTAACCGCATTATTAAATTGGCTATCTTTGCACGATTCGTAGACGATATATATTCTAGCTGAGGGCATTAAAATAATACAAGCACTTAATTTTTTTTTTAGTTAAATTACTATCGAGCCTAACATCGGGAAGAAAATCATTTCATTCATTTATTGCGGACTATTATCCTCATATTTTTGTTGTTGTTTCACGACGTTGCGACCGACTAATTCTCTGACCTTCGTAAGTTGTTTACCGAACCGAGATAGTAACTGTGGATCACCTAACTGCATCCTCACAAATTACATCTTCTATAGTTATTTGTCGTCTCGGGGACCGTGGTAAAGTTGATAGAGACCTTGAATCTGTAAGATTCCAGATTAGCATTGTCTTAAGATAGCAGTTTCAATCCTATCCAAAGCGGGCCAGGCGCGTTATTGGCCAAAACATGATGAGACAACAAACACCTATGGAAGGTGGTATTTGTTTATGATGCAGTTCGGACTGTCGCAGTTTCTATCCGGTCTCACTAATTACCTGACGAAGACCAGAGGAATAATTTGACCGGAACATTGCGAAACAACAACTGAAAGAGACAGACTTTAGTCTGCAGTAAAAAAAAAAAAAAACAAACTTCTTAGTCGCGCTAAACTAATTTATTGTCTAAAAATAATAGTAAATTTTATATGACTGCCCCTACTTCTTGTACTGTGATAATGACTTGGATATCAGTTTTAAATAAAAAGGTCAAGCATCATAGTACCATTGTGTTGTAAACAGAAATATTCATTTCAAATGGGCATCTGTCATATCCAAGAACATACTGTTGATCGTGTATGTTAGACCTTTTTACATGTGTGGTAAATAACATGAGAATCAGCCCAACCCAGCCGTTATCGAGTCCATAGTGAACAAACTAATATACAGAGAGACACAGAGAGACAAATTCCTTTATATTATAGTATGTATGCTTGATGTTGGAATCCATATTAAATAGAAAAATAGTCAACCACCTCAGCAGGAATAACCTTATTAGTGACACACAATATGGTTTCCGCTCTGCAAGATCTACCGCAGATGTGCTGACGGTTATATCCCACAGGATTAGTGAATCTCTTGACAAAAGCTTCCTTTCTAGGGCAATTGCTCTTGACATATCCAAGGCCTTCGACAAGGTATGACATAAGGGTCTACTTCACAAGATTTCCAGCTACGGTATAACTGGAAATGTTTTCTCAATCATTAAATCATTTCTCTCCAATAGGCTCATAAGAGTAGTGGTAGACGGACAAACATCGGAGGCCTGCAATATAAATGCAGGGGTCAATCCTGGGGCCAACTATCTTCCTGCTCTACATCAATGACCTCCCTACACACATACTTAAATCATTCGTTGACATCTATGCTGATGACACGACATCTACGGCAACACATCAAAGGCTGTAAATGACAAAGTTCTCTCTGATTCTCTCTCCTCTGATCTCGAGCGCGTGGTTCAATGGGGGAAGATGTGACTGGTTACCTTTAATGCATCCAAAACCAAACTCATATCCTTACATCATCAACGCTCTGATCCCCATCTGGCATAAATTGTGATGGGTGGCTCTCGTCTGGGTGAGGCCCCGTGTTTTGACAAGCTTCTGGGGTTGACCTTTACACCTGATCTGAAATGGAACACGTACATCAAGTCTGTTGTCGTGGTTGCTGGAAAGATGGTGGGATCCTTCTACCGCTCCAGAAGATATCTCACTACTGATGCAATTCTCTATCTATATAAAAGCCAAGCACGTCCAAGGATGGAATACTGTTGCCATATCTGGGCAGGAGCTGCTAAAACACTCAATCCTGCCTTGACAGAGTACAAAATAGACTTCGTGGCTTAGTGGGGGATGCCCTTTTCTCTACCCTGCAACCTCTCTCCCACAGAAGAGACGTTGCGAGCCTATCCTTATTTTACCGTTATTTCCATGCAGGTGCTCGTCTGAACTCCAATCTCTGGTCCCCCACGCCAATTTTTTACGAAAAACACCCGTCTAGCTGAATCTACCGTGAACATTTTCCCCCACTCTATATCTCTGCCTAAATCAAAACGCAGAGTCCATGAACAAAGCTTCTTTGTAAGAATTGCACGCCTGTGGAACTCTGTTCCGTCTGCTTGCTTCCCACCGGACTACAACTTGGATGTCTTCAAGTCCAATGTTTACAAATTCCTAATGAACCGCCCCCTTAAATAAGCACTTCATACAATCTCCACACTAACGTAATGTACTTGCAATAACCCTTATCCCTGAATGACTCCCGGGCCTTGATAAGTGGTGATCACTGTGGAAAATTTAAAGGAGATTAGAATAATAGTCTAAAGAGCTAAGTGTATTTTAATGTAATAGTGAAATTACTAGTTTAATTTAAATACAGGAAATGCTCGTTGTAATTTAGATATATAATAAGCTCGATAGTTAAATGTCCTAGAGCTAATTCAATATTAAGTAATGTGATTTATAATTAAACAATTAAAAAAAAAATTTGTTAAATTTAAAAATCAAATTTTAATTAAATTAAAAATCAGTTTCATAAGAAGGAACAACAACAAAGTCAATTATCTGTACGATCGTTTCGGAAATCTGTGCTTTTTATTTGTGGTATACATGAAGTCACGTAGAACAATTATACATAGTTTTTTTGGTAAGCACGGTCTCCTAATCAGCAAATTTAGGAGGATTTCTATTGAATTGAAAAGACACCAAAAATAAACCTAGCATTAAAAGTAAGGCCGATGAATCTTTTAGTTTTTCTTTTTTTGAAATGAGGAACTGTATTTAAAGTAGTCATTTAGATGTTTGCTATAGCTTTTTATTTCATTTTTGGTGTCTTTTCAATTCAATAGAACTCCTCCTAAATTTGTATCATGCACATGGATAAAATTAATTAATACATCTGAATAAATCAGTATATAATTATATATCGTCATTTTCTTATTTTATTGATACTCTATATGAACTTCAAAACAATTTATTTAGCTTTGCATTATCTCGATTAGTCTCCTCTTAAAGAATCGATCGTTTCCTTAATCTTTTGATCCCCCTCCCCCTACATAACACCATTGCGTGATCGTTCACAACGGACAGTTACGAAAGAACCTCGCTTTGGGTTTTCTTTACTTCGTAGTTGCTACAAAAAAAAAATGGAATGGAATTTTAACAAATCCAAGGGTTATTTTATACCATTTGAGTGCTTTTCGTGGTGCTTTTTTTGTTTTCACATATGATTTTCTCATGCGTGTATGTATATATATATATATATATATACACACATATATATATATATACATACATACATATATATATATTTCTCTATCTTTCCCTATCTAATATATATATATATATATATATATATATTCACGTGTGTTTATATATTCATATACACACGCATATATATATATATATATATATATAAATATAAATATATCTATATACATTTTTATTCATGTATGATATTTTGATGCATATATACATATGTATATGTATATATACATATATATATATATATATGCATAGTGCTCTCTCTTTCCCTCTCTGTTATATATATATATATATATATATATATATATATATATATATATATATATATATATATACATACACGTGGGTACACCCCCACATACATACACACAGACACACGCGCATATATATATATATATATATATTTATATATATTATGTATATATTATATATATATATATATATATGTATGTATTCATGTGCATTCACGTGTATATGTGTCTTTCCTTATCGCGATCTCTTATGCAGATAATATCATGCGAAAGTATAAATAGTTACTCTAAACATTTCAGCCAATAAAGAAAAAAAACGACTAAATATAACAGATTGTTTAATAATTTCAAGATATTAGTCGGCGACTGTTCCGCTTGTAGAATAGTTAGTTACTAGATTTTCACGGATCAGTGCCGATTGTGCTCATTGATCTGGAATCCATATCTGTTAGAAAGATTTCGCAATGGAATATATGCCCGCATTCGAGGGTAACTGGCAAATAAGCGTTTCGAAATACGAGTTGGGGTATAAAGCAAGCTCATTGGAAATGAAGGCACCGTGAAAACGACTTGCTCAGTCAAGACGCAATAATGATACAGTCCGTTTCGTCTGGTGTTGTACACACGTTCTTATCGTGTTTTATCAGTCTGATAAAGCGTTCATAACTGTAAACGGTATTGGTATTATGAATTTAAACATTTTTAAACTACTGATGGATTGAAAAGAAACAATTAAATGATATTTATGTTGTACCCAATAATATGTATTGAGAAAATGTCTATATGAAAGCTGGCCCACGGATATTAGCCCAACCACGACATTTCATCTACAAAATCTGAATATGTTCGTCCTTTATACAATGTATAATTATTGTAAAAAAATTAAATCTTTAATTAAAAAAAAATGTCAAATACTGGAAAAAATCATCTTCGTCTGATTTATTTGTTGCATGTGTGTTTTCACAATTTTTCGGTCGATGTAACGTCCGATCTTCTATGAGTGCCAAATGCCGAAATAAGCATCTTTCTGTTGCGATCGGAAATCACCAAATAATTTCGATGGTAATTTGTATCTGATCCGTGAGGTAGGATGATCGCGTTTTTTCACTTACGACCAGACAGGAGGTGTTTAATAAATTGCAATTGTATTCTAAATATCGTCCACGGTAAGGATTGAAATTTACATGTGTAAATGACTGTCAGAACTAATTATGAATGTAGATTTGTGCATGCGAAATGGTTTTTTTCAAATATTCCTGCCAAATGATTGACCATTCCTGCCAAATAATTGGCTGTTCTTGCGAAATAATAGTGTATGTCAAATTCAATTGTTTTGTAATCAATTATGATTGCTTCGCGGTAATTCTTGCCGGCTAAAATCGATTCAAACGTGTGTTACAGCTACAAATACACTCTATATTAAATTCCAAGTCTGTAGAAAAAAAATATTTAGAAAGAAGTGTGGAAGATCTTTTCCACCAACACCAGCTAAGTCACACACACACACAAACCCACATACACACACACACTCGTATGTATATACACCATGTGATAAAACGTTTTCATTATAAATTCTAAGCAACACTGTAGAATGTAGAATATATATATATATATATATATATATATATATATATATATATATATATATAATTAAACAAAAAACTCGAAGGGTCTTGCAACGGGTGTTTACCCAAACATCCGGTTTACGACTTTCGGCTGCGCATGCGTACATTAACAAATAATCAACGCTACAATAAAACGTATTGTTTTATTGTGTACAATCAGCGCCTCAATTGTTTTTTTTTGTTTATATTATCCAAATAAATAATTGTTATTAATTTCTGCATTTTTTACATCATTTATTTCCGTATTTCGTTTAAGTTATTTCAACTCAATTTTCTTACAAATAAATGTACTTT
The DNA here is from genome assembly GCF_053919585.1 of Euprymna scolopes. Lineage (NCBI taxonomy): Eukaryota > Metazoa > Mollusca > Cephalopoda > Sepiida > Sepiolidae > Euprymna > Euprymna scolopes. Next base: position 85,957,481 of record NC_136492.1, on the reverse strand, counting down.
AACTCGTTGAAAACCATAAGAGCATTTTACGACAACGGCCTTCAATTTTTTTTCTCCATCTTTTGGTACACCTTTCTTAAAAAAAAAACATTCATACATGTTCTTGTACACTACCAACACAAAAATATAACTTTTAGTATTATGGTATCTGTTCAGTGCACATTTACCTATAAATAAGGTAAACCACTTATAATTCAATGGTTGTATTTTTTTTTTAGAAATGAACAATTATAAACAGAACGACGCATATAAATCTATCTATATTCTTTTTTCATTTTAATATACTTTTATGGAATTTTTTCTGTTATGTCACAAAAAACTATTTTCTTTAGGTCACAACTCTCACACTCATACATTAATCTCATAGCTAATATAACATACTGGTCCCACGCGTCACGGATAGTCTTGTATTAATAAGAAATCATGTTATGAGATACCATATAAAATATATAAGTAATTAATTAACACACTCTTTCCACGAAAATATCCATGTAGTCGCTTGCACGTACATGACTGAGTATATTAAGATATTCTAATTTTTACTATAAAAATAGTATTTAGTTGTGTCAATGTCACAGCAAGATATATATATATATATATATATATATATATATATATATATATATATATATATATATATATGGGCTTGCATACGTGTTTATATGTTTTTAGCATATATTTTTCTAAATGATCGGTTTCTCTCAATTACATTATTATATTGGATATCTCTTAAAATTGCAAATCAAGACTATAGTACCGTAAAAATTGGCATACCAGTCTATAATTAAGACAACTGCTTATTGTATAATGTTGTTAGACATACTTGTGCAATAATCTAGGCATGATAATATAGGTTTTCATGTACATGTAATGAGGAATACTCTCATGAATTTTCCCGCACACACGTATATATGTATATAACTAAGAATATATGATGGTTACAGCTCATTTCTCTCATAAACTACCAGACTCGGCGTAATGAAGCATAAATCTTACACGATCGCTAGATTTGCTCATATTACATTTTCTGTAAGTAATGTTATATTGGCAAATACTTTTACAGAAACAACATATCATCTCATCTCATCCGTGAAGCAATGATAAATTCTTGGCTTTCTTCCTAAACTGAGAAAACGCATTGGCTACAAAAAAAACAAACAGAGTCTCAAAGAGATAAACATTGCCATTCTGAAATTATAATGCGAGAATTCATTTATTTTTCTTTTGTTTCTCGCGATAATTTGAGACACTGGTATCCTGTCGTTTGTGTTAGAGGCATCATTTTTGTACGTCTGTCATGCTTAAGTTCGAAAGAGAATCCGCGGTGATACGTGACACTGAAAGTGATACGTCATTTTTCGTGCCTCTTTGGAATGGCAGAGAATGTCTATTTCTTATATGTGTGCTCGATTTTTTTTTATTTAGAACTAGTAATTTCACCATAACGGAAAACAGAAATTCCTTTCTAAACTTTCACGAGAAACACTCGTCTAGCTGAAAACACTAGCAATCATTTCCCCCGCGCTTTATCTGTGCCTAAACCTAATCGTAGATTCCATGAACAAAGTTTCTTTCTGTTGCAATATTTTTGCGGTATAATGGACTAATGCCCACATCAGCAATATTTGGTACAAGGCCTAGAAAACGGTGATCTAAACCAAGCTCCCCACAAGGAGGGGAACACTTGCAATTGCAAAAATTGCCGGAGTAACCCTGTCGGCATAACCCGGTCAGGGCGCCCCAGGCAACAAGAAATAAATTTGCCCGACCCGAAGGCCGGGTTGCAGCGTGTGGGAGAGATACACACCCTGGACGATACCCAGGTGGTGTACCTCAGACCGACATGAACAAAGCTTTTTTCTTAGAACTGCACGCCTGTGGAACTCTGTTCCGCTGCCTGCTTCCCTCCGGACAACAACTTCGATGTCTTCAAGTCCAATGTTTACAAATTCCTAATGAACCGCCCCCTTAATTAAACACTTCAGCAAATCTCCACATTAACGTATTGTACTTGCAATAACCCTTATCCCTGAGTGGCTTCCGGACCTTGATAAGTGGTGATCACTGTGTAAAAAAAAAAAGTGCTAGGCCGGTTCCCGACACCTCAGCGGTTGAGCTGAGTGTGAAGAACGGATCCTTGACATGTACTACTACCCTGTCTCCCTGCAGCCGAAGCTGCTAGGAGACATATCCCATCATAGGATAACTATAATGGGGTATGATATCGCACAGTCGGGAGATTATTTATAAACGATGCTGCTTGGAACAGACGAATCGAATTAATTCACGTTCTGCTACCAACCAATCAGAAACCAGAATTGCTCCATAGATATTAAATCTTTCTGTAGCAACTCCGCATATGTTTTCTTCGTATCAACAAGAGAATCATCTTTTGCTCTGTAGATTCCAACACGAGAACTGTCTACTACGAACCAACTAGCCATCGGAAACAGTTATGTCTACTGCGAACCAGTCCCATCCTGGACTAACCATCGGAAGCTGTTCTGAAACTACACATGGCTTACAATCTAGACTTTCTTAGAACTGCACACCCGTGAAACTCTCTTCCTTTTGCCTGCTTTCCAGCTGGCTATAATATGGTCGTCTTTATGTCCAAAGTAAACAAGTCCTTGATGAGCCATTAGTAATCCAATTTACCAAATTCTCCTACTAACAATTATTACCACATTGTCCTATTGACCACTGTTCGCTTATTAACCCTAATCCTCGATTGGCCTCCGGACCTTGATAAGTGGTGACTCCTTTGTACAAAACAATGCCTTGTATAAATTGTAATTTCCATCGATCGGGTTTTCTTTGCAAAAGGTTTATGTCCGCCCTTTGGCTTATAACAAATGGATCGTTTTTAACTTATATTTCCATAGAAATTTCATAAATGTCGCATAATTATCATCCACAATCGATATTATAGATCAATGGCACCTGGAGAGTGTTACCATTCAGTTGACAATAAGTTCCGTCTTATATGTTTCATTTGCAAATTTGTTTTCGCCCTGACAAGTGACGGTTCAATTTTTTAGATCATATAATGTCCACCTAATTCTCACGTATGAATATGAACGTCGTAGGAGCAGCCTTCAATAAGATTCCATATATTTTCTATGGTCACGTGATAATACGCACATAAAACACTAGTTTCTATCGAATAATTTGTCCCGTCTGCAATACATTAGTTGTATCGTTCAAGCAACTTCTCTAAATCCTATTGTGCGAGCCTGTCAATAACCCTCGTCACAGCCTTTCTCGTCTCCTCAATTGTCTCATGATGACAGCTTCTAAAGATTTCTTGAACTTAATGAATAACCAAAAGTCACATGGGGCGAGGTCTGAATTATAGTGAGGGCGAGGAACTGTCTTGATGTACATGTTGGTCATGACACTAGATTTTTTTCTGATCTTTTCTGAGCACTTTTGGGACAGACTTAGCGAAAATGTTCCCATTCTCAATTCCTCACGAATAAATAACACAGTTCCCACACTTACACCAAACTGTGCACTTATGGTCTCTATAGACACACTATGATCCTTATCCAGGATATTTTGTATTTCTACAATAAACTTAAGTGTTCCGACTTTCTTACCGCCACACACATCTCATCCTCTCTCACAGACTTCCTGCCTTCTTTGAATCTCTCATGCCACTTAAAAAAAATTATGCTTGGTTCTTGCAAAATGTACCGAAATAATCTGAAACATTCCACACGTGTCTAGCATTTTTTCTAAGATTGAAACATAATTTTATTGATACCGTTCTTCTAAAGTATCCTTACGTCCATATTGCATTTTTTAAATTCATCACATCTGAGAGTCAGACTTTTGTATGATTCATTTTTATTCCTGCTGTGATCGTTTGAACGTGAAGCCCTTAAAACGACATTTATTTCACAAGAGCAATAACATACTCAATTTTCAAGAGTCTACGACAATTTTCCTTGCCTGTAAAAAAAACCCACAAACCCTGGAATCTAATTGACGGCACCTCGTATATAATATTTGATTTCTCAGCGCTGTTTGGTTTCTCGAAAACAATAGAGCTATGATTTTGACTATTGCCTTAAATACAAAGGAACACTGTCCGTATAAGTTCGGTTCAGACATGGATATTCAGAGATTAGACTTCGGAAATTATACTTACTCTCGTGACAATGACATCAAGGAAGATACAAGTTGCGTCAGCACTTCTCGTAACGAGTCGTATAAAGTAAATTAACGTACATTACGTAGAATTTGAATGTCATTCGTTGTAGATGAAGTTCGAGTAATCGTTTTATTATACACATATTCATTCCAAACAAGCACTTGAGACGTAAGGATCTACTTTGAATTAGGTACCATATTTTCAATTACACTCTAACGATTGTGTCAAACAGCGCTATGCCTCGTGATATTTCATTTAAATTTGTGTGCGTTAGTATAGTCAGTTAACCAGAAATCCGGACAGTAATTCGAATGTTGAGAAGCCACAGAGAAGAAACTGTTTGTATAAAATGGTTTCCGGCATCTGAGGATGTCTACAGAAAAGGGTTGAAATTTTACTGATAATAGGGTTATCAAAGAGAGCACCAGTGCTACGAGATCGTCGAGGCACATTCCATTAAATTACTTGTAAAACAAGCAGAGAGATGCAACAATGTAACAATACGGCAAGCGTAGATATGCTTTAATTATTTTGTTTTTGTTTTCCTTCTTTGAAAATTGTGACGTTGGGTATGGGGCAGCCAAACCGGCTGCTAACATTGCCCTGCTTCTTATTGAAACAAGCCGATAGCGTTTTTAGTATCCTCATGGCTCCCTTGAGTGCAATTGCCTGAATCTCTTTTGCACGTGGTTCACCCGGAATATTAGTTTGGTAGAACTTCTGATTTTTATTCATAAGCCCTTTGGAACCTATAATAACAGGTATGATTGATATCTCTCTAAGATTCCAGTTCTTTTCATATCATACATGAGACTGATATTTGATCTGTTTCTTCCATTCAGCTTTGTTCAGACCTCCATCATTAGGGATACTCACTTCAACCAAGGTTTGACAATGTGGATCCTGTTAGGTTTACGATGTTGTTTTTACATCCTGTCCGATAGAAAAATAATGGTGGTTAATCCACCGACCCACATGTGGCAATGATCTTTTCTGCATGGAGGAATACAGTTTATTTATACATCTACGTTTGAGTATTTTAATTGCCTTATATCTTCTTAATCTTATTCATGTTACATGTAAATGTCAGAACGAATCGTCTGAATCACGAACTCTCAACTAGGGTGTTTGCATCAGAAATATAAACGCTTCTTTAACTTTATTGGTGGAAAGTTCCTTTGTGTTAGATTTAAGTGACACATTCAATATATGCCCCTATTCAGTTACGGACGAGCACAAGTTTTCAGACATTGTCGATGGTATATGGGATGGCTTCAATAAATTTCCAGACTTTGTTGCATAGAAACGCTTTTATTGATAGTGCACACATGAAATTATAGTTACCTTCGACATCATCTCTTTATACAATTGTTGTACTGTGACGACTTCTGTAAAGCCTAATATAAATTCACTTGCGTGTATTTTAATGATCCTCGTTACAGCCTCTTTCATCTCCTCAGTTGTTTAGTAACGAGAGCCTCAAATGTTTTTCTTTGTCTTAGGGAATAACCAAAAGTTGTTTTTATATTTTATTTCATTTTTATCGTTATTTTTTTACATTTTCACCCCAAACAAGGCATATTGCCACTTTGTTGTAGGGGCTAATATCAAGGGCATAAGCATCCGGGGTACCGTGTAGGGAGTTGAGAAGCAAGATGTCGGTTAACGTTGCACTTGAACTTCTGCATGTCAGTACAGTTGGGTAAGCAGGGACCCGGCAGGGTATTCCAAAGTCTAGCTGTCCTGAGAAGAAACTACTGGAGTAGAGACTCCCTTACATCTAGGGATCTCTACTGTGAAAGGGTGGGATTTAGCTGCTTGTCCGGTTTGTCAAGGGTATTTACGTCGACGGGACACAAGTGCTTGCAGTTCGTCAGAGCATTCACCGTTAAAGTACTTGTAGAAAACGCAGAGGGATGCAACATTTCATCTATGGGACAGGGGCCGAAGTTTAGATGACGGTTCAGGACCTATCAGATTGGCGACTCTCTTTTGAACCTTGTCTAGTAGTAGTTGTAGTGGTGGTGGTTATAGTGATAGTATGTGTTCTTATTATTGCAGCTGTGATTGTTATTGATGTTGTTTTTTCTGTCATTGCTATTGTTGTTGTTACTACTATTATTATTACTACCGATATTAGTCTTACTATTATCATTGTAAATTTTATTTGTTTTGTTGTTATTGTTAGTGGTTGTGGTAATAGTGGTGATGGAGAAGGACAAATATCAGGAGGGGGTATTTAACGTTGGTGGAGAACCATCCTAGAGATAATGTCTCGATAAACTATCGGTGGTGGTGTAATCTAAAATTCACTAACCCCGTGAGAGAGTGGCAAATACAAAATATTGAAAATTACGACGTGAATGAGGCTGAAACATCTTGCGTAGGTCCTACGTCCGGCAAGTGTCCCACTGGTTAAAAAAGTGGGTCCTGTTGTCATCATACAACTGTCTGAAATTCTGAAGATGTAGGTGGATGTAGGGGCAGTGAGAATTGGTACAGAGGATCCGAAGACACGAAGGAAGTTGGAACGAGAAATATCCAAAACCCTGGACGGATTGGGAAAGAAGAGTACCGTGGGAATGCTTTGTAAGAAGTGGAAGGACCAAATCTGGTGGATATATCCGAAAAGTGAAGGAAGAATGAGAATCGAGAGAGGAGGCGCTAGGAGTGTATATAATCATCTACTGATTTGTAAGCAAAAAGATTGAACGAATGGTAAGGAATGAAAAGAATAGCAAAATACAATTGATGAAACTAGATTTGATGAAAACACTGAGAGAGTTGAAGTACAGAAGGGAAATGTAAGTGATGATGGGAGGCGGGCAATTGAGGAGGAAGGGAATCCTATTGTAAGGGGAAAATGATGAGAAGGAGTTTGAAGAATCTAAGGCGGATGAGATCAATGATTCTGAGACAATAAAACTAGTGGAAGGAGTAGATGTATGGAGAAGTGGTGATGGATTTCAAGCTTTGTCTTTTGTAGAAGAAGAAGTACTTTGGAAGTTAAGATAGGTTCTCCTTGGTGATTGGATCATAGATATTTCAAACATGAAGAATAGGATATACGGAAGGTGAAATGCGAGATAAAATAGTTCAAGGAGTAATTCACAACAGAATAAGAAAGAATACATCGATTACGGAACTCAATAGGTCTCTGTATGCAGTGACATACGTAAATGCGAATCGTCTTGGCTTAATACAGAAGAAAGAGTGGGATATGAAGGATAGAAGGTCATATTGGCAGAGGCGGTTTGAAGAAAATATTAAACGGTGGAGGAAAGACATTAGTAAAATCAAATAAATAAGAAAAGGGGTTAAACTAGGACAGAAAGCCAAGGACGACCTTGAAAAGAGGTATAGATCGCTGGAAAATGGACAAATGTCCGTTTTAACAATGTTGAAAGAGAAGGTCTACACTGGTGGTATGAAAATTGGTAACTTTGTTGGAAAAAGTGTTGCGTTCCGGTAGAACAACCTTTTCCGGAACAATCAGTCTCAGCTGTATAAAGAATTAAATGGTAGTAAACAGGCGGGAAATAACAACACTCTAAATGCAGATGATACCTGGAAGTTCTGGAGTTGGATTTGGTGTGTCGTAGGGCGACATTATAAGAAGGCTAACTGGTTATGAGAGGTCACAAAAGGTTATAAGGAATTCAGCAGATGAATAACGTTGAGATAAACATTGATGACGTGAAGGCTGTCATACGAAGGATGACAAACTGGAAGTCAGTAGGCCCAGATGGAGTGATGTGCTTCTGGTTCAAAGAGTTTCAATCCCTTTATTCACATATAGCTGCTGCCCTGCAAAGGCTCGTAGAGTTGGGAGATGTCCCTGATTGGCTTGTTAAGGGAATGACGACATTAATTTGGAAAGATCCTGCAAAAGGAACAGATTTCAGCAATTAGAGACGAATCACATGTCTACAACTAATGTGGGAACTGTTCACTAGAATCTTTGCGGAAAAAAATTATGGACATCTTGGGAGTAATGGTGTTTTCCCTGATGAGCATAAAGCGTGTCGGAACGGCGTGAGGACTACCAAGGAGCAATTACTGATTGATAAGGCAGTAATGCACGGTGAAACAATAAAGCAGAGGAATCTGAGGGCAGCATGGATCGATTACAGAAAGGCATGGTTCCCCATTCATGGATCCGTGAAACACTATTGATGATGAATGTTTCTAGGAATGTGGCAGGGCTTTTGCAGACAAGTATGGCTCAATGGAAAACGGTGCTGACAACTAACAGAGAGGTGCTGGGGAAGGGTGGAATTACACCTGGAATACTCCAAGGGGATTTGTTATCTCAATTTCTTTTTTAATGATAATGATGCAACTGAGCATCCTCTTGAAGAAAGAACAACTGGGGTATATTTTTGGATCTCGTGACAGCCTCCTCAACCATCTACTCTTTATGGATATTGAAGATATTTGGTAGAAATGAAAAGGAAATAGAGAGACTGGTAGAGCTCGTAAGGACATACTCGGAAGACATCCGGATGGAGTTCATGATTAGGAAATGTGCGGTGCTGGTGATGAAAAGAGGAGTAAAGGTTCACCCGCGTGCATAGTCCTGCCAAATCGAGAAATCATAAAAGAAATAGAAGATTCAGGGTATAAGTACTTAGGCATGTTGGAGGGTGTACGCATCATGCACAGAAAAATGAAGGAGAAAGTCAGGAAGGGGTATCTTAGAAGAGTGGAACTAATTGTAAAGTCGAAGCTGTACGGAGGAAACCTAATGGAAGCTGGGAATGCATGGGCACCCAGTCTTTTGTGATACAGTGCGGGAATTTTAGAATAGTCTGACAAGTAGTTGCATTCCATGGAAATCAGACCAAGAAAAGTTTTAGCAATGTCTAGTAAATTCCACATTCGAAGTAGCGTAGCGAGGCTGTATCAAAAGAGGAAAGGCAGTGGGAGAGGATTGAAAAATGTAAAAGATTGTGTTAGAACCGAGGAGATGTCGTTGAAGGACCATGCGGTTAGAAGCAATTATGCTCCATGGGCCATGGAGATTAGGTGTACACATGGGGTTAAAACACAAATAATGCCGACCGTATTAGGTATGCTAGGAGTAGTATCAAGTCGTCTGGAAAAATAATTGCAAAAACTACGAATCCCGTATGTCTTAAGTGGCCTTCAGACTTCTGCTATTGTAGGTACAACCGACATTCTTAGGAAAACCCATAATCATTGAAGCTCCTGGTTTGGAGCCGGGATTGAGTGAACTCCTCTGTAAATGAATCCCATTCATTTCCAGGGAGACGTTGATAAACGAAATCAAAATTAATATTATTGGATCACAATAAGCTTTCACACAGGTCATAAGGGATCTCTTCTTGAAAACAGCCTGAGGTGTTCTATGGAAACTGAGTGATAACACATCTTCCTAGCTGTTCCAGTGCTCTCCACCTTTTCTGATAACAGTTGTAAAGGAATTTGCATTGTCCCAAACAGCCACCCACTACAGATCTCGCGCAAGCAGCGGCCATTGGATTCCACTGGAATTTAAGTGGCAATAAGCCTCCCCAAGATCCCAAATATCTTCGCATTTGTCTATCGAAGGTCTGGCCAATGCCTAAATTATTATTATTATTATTATTATTATTATTATTATTATTATTATTATTATAATAATAATAATAATAATAATAATAATAATAACAACTTACGTACTTACTTACTTGCAAGATGTAATCACAGACAATCATCAAAGCGTTCTCTTTGAGCACAACCCGTAGTGCCCCCTGGAATCTGAGTGGCAAATTATCTTCATTGGCCGTCATCGGAATTTAGATAGTAATAAGCCTGCTGAATGTCCAATGTCTC
>NC_136492.1:85914984-85942484 GCF_053919585.1 Euprymna scolopes | reverse complement strand
AAAGCACTATTGTTATACCGCTAAATATATAGAGGCAAATTGACCCATATAAGAACCCTTAGGCAAAAATGCTAGTCTCAGTTTCTGACCTACAAGTTTTGCTTTAATATGATGATGCTTTGCTTCAAAATCATATATAATTTGCGAAGCTTGAGTTGTTAACTTGATTTCTCGTCCCACGCCTTGAGAGTGCGAGGGTAAATCTGGCCAGAGAAGCTTAGTTCTATTGAAGAATGGTTCTCGAATTCAGATTTAGAAAAATCTCGCGCCATTAGTAGTTCAAATATCCCACGTAACGTTAAATCTATTAATTGTGTCCAATGTGTGACATTACCATTAATGTTTGGTATACCTTTTTAACTTTTTCTGGGTTTGCCCTGTACACCTAAAAAAACATGAAAAATTAGTTAATTGAATGATGAAAACATTTTAAGATCCACTGCTTTAACAATTATTGAGAAATTAGATTATATCTTTTAAAAGGATTCTATGAATTGGAATAAGCTATTATGTCAGTCATATATGAATACATATTTACTTACATAATGACAAAAATTCTTTTTAAGGCTTCTTCAACTTCCTCAGATAAAACCTTTAGAATGTAGAAGTTCTTAAGCCAGTAATTAACTTTTATATTTTTAATATGATCTGTTGGATTTTATGATAGCGCTGCTTTATCCTCTGAATCATATTATAAAATTTGAACTTGCTGATTGTAGAATTTTTATTTCTTTTTATTTAAATCTAACGAGTAGTGTACACGTTTACAAGACTGCTTATATACGAAAATGATATTAGAGGTAAGGCGATACTTTGAGCATAATTTCCCCAAGGAACCACTGTATGTTGTAGGGATGGTGTAGATTATGTGATGGCAGAAAAGAAGGGTACTTAAATTATTTTAGTCTGATAAGGTTTTTCAAACGAACTGTCACGTCTCGCAACAAGCCCTACTTCGAAGCAAAGTGAAACTGCATCTATCGCACAGAAAAATGAAGGTGTGGCAGTTGCCAAAGCGCATAAACACACTTCCCTATAAATTTGTGCCAGAAAACATAGACGCAGCACTTTACTATTTATGTTTTTAAAAGGGCTCTTAAAATTTTCTCATTATCTTAGAACGAGCAACGAATTGTGTAATTAAAAAAACAAAAAAAAACAAAAAAAAACGTTTCTTTTAAAAATGTGAGCATTTGACCTTCACAACCTGTATTTGCATTAGTGTTTTCAACAAGTATAGCCTTGATAGTGTCCTCACTGTTGAATTTATATAAACCATCCACTACTTGCTTTGCATGAACGGCACCTGTTGTGCTATCATAAGAAAGAACTATGTGTGTCAGATATTTACTTTTATATGGAGTCTCTTTCATAAAAGTAAAATGGTATTCTAGCCCCTTTCTGTCAATTCACCTGCAAGATTTTCTTATACTGCAATGTGCCCTTATCAATTCTCGCATCAACTCCAATACATATAAGATTTCCCACACTTTCATTAGGTTTTAGTCTTTCCCTGTCTACTTTACAATTATTAATAATAATATTGTCATATTAATATTAGGTATAAGTTCAAAGAGCAAGGCATTGGCAAGGTTGGCTTCAAGATTAGAAGATATATCTTCCCTAACAAACTTTAGAGTATATATTGGAAATGGTATAAGGCTGTTTTGATTGGCTCTAAGCCTGCAAATATTCTTCTTCTGGTTCCCCACTTGGAGAAAATGAGTATCAGAAGGGAGAAACATTATCCTGGGAATGCATTCAGGCCTTATTTTGCACCTCTGATCTTTTCGGTATGCCCAGTCCTCAACAGGTAACTAAAAGTCAGATTATATTTACATTTACAACTACATATAAATGGATTAATATAAAAATGAATTCCCATGATAAATAAAATGGAAAATATTGTTTATATATTTAAATAATGTTAAAATTAAAGAAATTGGTTTTAACATAAGCTTACCCTCCCAAAAAAGACATTTGAAAACAAAAATAGAAAATAACTTACTTTTCGTTGCAGAGATAACTTGCAAATAATGTGCTCAATCTGGCAATTTCCTTTAGTACATTTAAAACGAGCTTCATCACAACTGAAAACTGGAAGTTTGCAAAAACAGGATGAAATATCAAATAATAAATCCAATTTTTCTATCTGGAATTTCTTTTTGGAAGCACGGAGAGATATATTTCTTTGGTTTGCCGTCTTAAAGCATCGAACGTTCACCTTTTATTTCAAATATTTTCTTTCATATAATAGAGGCAAACATGGGTAAACGCCTTTAAAATATCCCTTACTTCCTTTGCAATTAATTTTGAAATAGCAAAATTTTAAATGTGGGAATAAGTATATATTAAATAATAAAAAAATTGGATAATTTGTCAATAAATCAGGGGATTCGTTATATTTAATGGTGTCGGTTGACATGAACCTTTCAGTAAATTTTTATCACGAGTAGAAATTGCAGAATGTCTGGTCATTCTTAATAAAATAACTGCAAAAATTATATATGTATTTTCAGAAATTAAATAACACAATATTTTCGCAATAAATCATCTTTAAATATTTATAAATGAATTCGATAAAATTTGAAATCAACACATTAATTTAAAAGTAATGTTTACTTATATTAGAGTTACAAAGTAGATAAGCTCTTAAACATGTTTTAATGAATAATCACTAACTTAATATATATAAACAAATTAAAATAATTATATAAGTTAAAATTTTAATAATGTAGTCTACTTAAAAAAAATAACATGTAGTTATAATTAAAAACGTAAAATAAAACATGTGAGACAAAATCCTCGTTCAGAACGGAGATGAGATCGTAATTAGTGTTTTAAATAACTAAATAATAATTTTAAGAATAGTTAAGTCTGTTTTGATAAAACATTGGAAAGATATTCGTAAGAATTGAAAACGTAAACAGGATACAGAAGATGAAAACATTTTTTTAAAGACAGGTAATTCTAACCGGTGAATATCCTATGAAGATCCAATGAATAAACATACGTTTGTAAATAGTTGTCCACATATGAAATTAAATATTTTAGTGTTTTATTACAGTTATCATTTTGATATTTTGATATGATTTCTTAAGAACATGACTAATAAATTTTAAAATATTTATTTTAAAGTGCAATTTATTATTTTTGTAAAAAATAGGTTTTATTTAAGCAAAGCGTGTTGCCGGTGACAGTCATATCGTGATAAATATCGCGATTGATTTTGTGTTTACGTGTGAATAATCAAGTAAATACCAAGTTTGGATGAAAACTATTTCTTGTGAAAACTTTTGATATTATTTGTACCTTTTCTTTAATGAGATTATATACAGTTTAAAAATCAACCTACCCTATCGTTATAAATCGTTAGTCCCTTATTCTGTAAAAAAAGTTTGATTATAAAATGCCTACGCGTCTGTGTAGCTCAGTTAGCATCTTTAGTAAATTACAATATATATATATATATATATATATATATATATATATATATATATATATATATATATATACATATATATATATATACATATATATATATATATATATATATATATATATATATATATATATTGTAATTTACTAAAGATGCTAACTGAGCTACACAGACGCGTAGGCATTTTATAATCAAACTTTTTTTTAAAGACAGGTAATTCTACCGATATTTATCACGATATGACTGTCACCGGCAACATATATATATATAGTAATTTACTAAATATTTCAACTGAGCTAGGCCTTTTATAATCAAACATTATTTCAGAAAAAGGGACTAACGATTTATAACGATAGGGCAAGTCGATTTTTAAACTGTATATAATCTCACTTAAAAACAAAGGTACAAATAATAACGATTTTTATGGGATAAAACGCAAACGAATCGTTGTGACGTGAACTTCTATTTGTTTCACGTAAAAGTCACAATTTGAGGTTCTAGGACAACTCAATAGTAAATGTTTATGGGTGAAGATCCAACAGAACCTCTGCCGGCCTAGATGATTATAAGGGGAAGCATTTATTTAACTTAGATTTGAAGATTGACATGTTGAAGTCTGCCATGGTAATAATTTCCTATCTTACTAATTTGCTCTACTCACGTATATATGCATATTTGTATATTCATATTTATATTATATATGTGTGTGTGGGGTGGATATGCTTCCCAACAAGCATTTAGGTAAAAATGCACTTTCGTATAAATACTTGAATTCATTCAAGAAAGTATCGCTAACAAAAACAAATAAAAACATCTACGTAAAAGTGATGCATTTGGTAGTCCGGCGAGGTTAGCACAAAGGTAGAGGTTTAGGCTTCTTAACACGAGGTGCCGCTTTCGAATCTCGCTAGATTCAGCTACTCTGATGAGTCGTGGACGACGAAACACGTGTCAGTGGATAATTATATTAAAAAAAAATAATAATATATATGTCGCTCCCCATTAAAAAGGGGGTACCAGATTGGTCAATGGGAAAATTATTCCCAACAAGCATTTAGGTAAAAATGCACTTTCGTATAAATACATGAATTCATTCAAGAAAGTATCGCTAACAAAAACAAATAAAAACATATATATATATATATATATATATATATATATATATATATATATATATATATATATATGTACATCTAAACATTTGCTAGACTGCCTGCGAGCCGAATCAGTTCGGTTCATTTAAGCAGTGGTTCACGCTGATATCTATACCGTATGTGGTCGGCTGCTTTTGATGTTCGACTACCTCACCGTCTCGGGTCGAAGGTCAGCGCGCCAGGCTATACGATACGCCTGTAGGGGAATTGATTTTTTAAACGGTCTCACTTTCCCAGCTCGATACACTTGACACTGTTGCCGAAATATGACACCAGTAACGTCATCGCAGATTTGAAAACATACTGCCTCTACCATCAGCGCAACTAACACTTACTCCCCTAACTGTCGTCCAGAATCACTGCGACCCACCCTCACCAGCAACGACCGGACGCGGTATATAAGCTTTTCTTCATGATTTTTGTAAAGCTTGAATGCAAATTCGTTAGTCCAGAACGATAAATTTTTGGACGTATCACCCACCACGCATACAAATAAAACCATTAATTTTACATCACCCCAGTTTCCGCCGCATTCACCATTCATGTATATATATATATACATGTAGATAGATAGATAGAGAGATAGAGAGATTCGTTAGATTCAGACACTCTGATGAGTCGTAGACGACGAAACACGTGTCAGTGGATAATTATATTTAAAAAAATTATATATATATATATATATATATATGTATATATATATATATACACACACATATATATATGTATATAAAGTGGATAATTATATTTGATTAGGCACCGCCAAAAATGGCCGCAAAATCAAGTTGTTGTTGTTTTTTAAAACTAAATTACATTTATTAAAATCCATTATTTCTGAGTAACTTTTTTTTTTCCAGAAAGATAAAACCCTGAATTTTATCATATAGAAAACAGAATAATGTAAAACTTTTTCTACTATTTTTAATTCAATTTTAAATGTTAAATTTTCCCAAAAAGTTAACAATTGACATTTTTTGTCTTGCACAAAAAACGTATTTAAATATTTAAAAAAAAGGGTTTTTGAAATAATTAATTTATTTATTTATTGTCTAACTAAGATTTAGGATGATTTTCTAAGAGAATATGCAAAAATATTATAATATAAGTACCGGAATTTCAAATAATTCCACTTATTCATATAGGTAACCAGATATTTCGCATCTACGTAGAGTTCAGATCGACTCTGTTTACGTTTTCGTTTTGATAATAAGAAAACTATGGAAGACCAAACAGGCCAAAAAAAACTTATTTTTCAGTGACGAAAATTTCAATGTATTATTAAGCTGAGGCTGGCCAGTACCAGATGGGTGACCATTTGTATGAGTTTGGTTTTTAATGTGTATGTGTGTGGGGGCTAGGCTCCCCAAAATGGGGGGGGGCAATTTAAAGCAGAATAAAAAAAAATTATTTCAGCGCGTTTGGTCCACCGTAGTCGAAAGGCGGCAAACGTTTTCAAACGGGATCGAAAAAAATGATGCTATTTTTAACACAAAGGGCACAATATTTATCGAATGTTTTTTTTCTGTATCGATTATTCAAAGCATGCCCTGTTTAATAATGGTCATGCATTATTCGGCTCGCTAAAAAAAAATTGTTAATTTATTTATCAAAAATTTTAAAATGGCTTTTTTCGTATAAATATTAAAAAAAAATTTTTTTTGTTTTGCTTAACTTAAATTAATTATTTTACTTAACATATTCACCGAATTTCACACTTCAAAACTCAAAAGCGGGATAATTAAACACAATCGAAGTTCTGATATTCAGACGTCAAAATAAGGTATGCAAACAATTTTTTTTTTTTTTTTTTTTTTAATCTATAATTCTGTCCGTTACAACAACACAATATGTTTTGTTCAGTTTCAGATGATTATTTTAAGCATATTTGTTCCCACTTCAAAACAAGGGGGGGTTTTGTAAGCAAAAAAAAATATATATATAAATATCGTTTATGAAAAATAAGTACACTGTTATAAAGTTCATTCTTCTCCTAACAATCGCTGAAAATTTCGTATTGATCGGATAATTACCTGATTTTTGGTAGATTTTTAAAAAGACGGTCCGTCAAAAAGTACTGACCTGCCCCCCCCAGTTTTGGCGGTGCCTATATTTGATATATATATATATATATATATATATATATATATATATATATATATATATATATATATATATATATATATATATATGATTTTTTATTTATTTAGTGTTTCATAAGCGATACTGAGTGCTTTAAAGGAGCAGGTTATCTGTCCTTTGTTTGTTTGGGACGTATTATTTGTAATTACTTTATTCTTTTAATATTTATTTGTTTAATTATTTAAACATCTCTACGTGAATAAAATTAAGTTATTTATAGACATGCCATATTTGGAAGTTTCACTTCTAGTCAGTCTAGCTAAACTTATTGATATTCGAACTCACCACAGTATCGCTTCTAAAAAGTAAATAATAATCTTACACTTAAAAGCAATAAAATGGTGCATAGAATGGGTAAGATCTCGTCGTCCGGTGTAAATACATCGGGCGGTGGTTAGTTAGAATCTCAGTAAGTTAAGCTATACTGACGAGAAGTGAAACTTCGAAACATGTCATGTCTATAGATAACTTAATTTTATGTACGTAGAAAATATTTAAATAAATAAATATTTTAATATTTCGAATCACAAAAAGCTTAGCTATATATATATATATATATATATATATATATATATATATATATATATATATATATATATATATAAGTAACGTGTGCGGGTGCATTAGGACACCTCTCAACCTACATACTCAACGTCAATGTTAATCTGCAGACTTGAAATTTGGTATATGGGGTATTCATACATCTGGAAAAATTTCTTACCCGTTTCATTTTGAATAAAAGTGGGTACTCATGCAGTTATTGGTCCGTGCTGAAATAATGACGTTATTATTTAAAAAGCCATTCGTAACATGTGGAGCAGAGGGTGTTTTGTACTAATCTCTACTTTAACCTTACAATTGCATAAAACACATATCATGAAACTTTAATTAAACTTGGAATACGATTTAAAAAATAGCGCGCATCAGTAAGTGCATTAGCTCCTAAAAGTGTTACTAAAAGGTCAGAATTGAAAACAATGTATGTGAGACATTTTTATCCCTTTACCAACTGCTTCACGATGCGCATGCGTGAATCCTTATGTTACGAATAAGTAGGTTTAAAAACAAAATTTTTTAAGGGAGTTGCAACCATGAATAATGGTTATCGTACTTGACTCATAGTTTATAGATTTGGTTTCGATCTAATCAGGAATATTTTTTTACTTACAAGAATTAACTGTTTAGAAACGAAACAATACTCACATACTTTTGGTTTTACTATATTGTGTACCTTATAACCATAGAGAAAGGATTGATTCTAATATAATAGTAAATGCGAAATCTGTATAAATTAAATGTCATATTAACGAGTATTTTACGATCGAGCTACGCCGATCGGAATGTTAGTGTATATATATATATATATATATATATATATATATATATATATATATATATATATATATAGAGAGAGAGAGAGAGAGAGAGAGAGAGAGAAATAAAAAGGAACAAACCGTATTATGTGTTCATCAACGTTTCGTCGTTATTTCGAGACTTCCTCTGGATGAATGAGATTAAGAAACAAAAATTACCAGTACAAAATATTTGAAAATGTTTCACGTGCACAGTGTGATGCAGTTCTATTTCAGAAAAACGGAAAAAGACGTTGGAAATTTAAAAAGGAGGGGAATGGTTGGCGCAGTTAAAAAGAGGGAAATTTCAGTGACGTCATATAGTCGTTAATGTAACTTTAAAAATATGAACGCAGTTAATATTCTTACTGGAAAAATATATATCTGTCGAAATTCAAATATAGGTTTGTAACAGAAATTAAATGAGTGTTTTTTTTATGTAATTTATTGATTGAGATTATGTGTTAATTATTACAGGAGGTGTTTGAATGGTGTGAGCGGTTAATCTGTGTCTACAGTTAAATAATGTTCTTTTAATGAAACTGTACTTATTAATGGCACTAAGTTATAAAAACCTGCACGTTGTTTAATTGTGCTTAAAATTGATATAAGCGCAGATTCAAGACGTTTCCAGCGCGGTTTATTTGAAATAAATTTAACTATTTTAGCCTGTTTAAAGTCAAAGGTGTGATTATACTGCAATGAATGAGAGAATAATGCACTTAGAGAATTGCTATTTTTTATATCTATTTTATGTTCACTGAACTTTTTTTTCCAATTTACACTGAGTTTCACCAACGTATTTATGACGGCAATTATGGCAAGGAATAGTGTATATACCTCCATTGGAAACTGGTTTGTTATGGAGATGTTTCGTAGTTTTTAATATATGTCTTATGGTTAGTGATGTGGTTTGTACGATAGGAATTTCTACTTTGTTTAGTGTGTTACAGATTATTGTATGATTGGTGTGTGTAGGTAAAAGAAGATGTATGATTATGAGGGAAAGGTCTGGTATGTATGATTTTTTATTATTATTTATTGTGGAAAATATTTGTGTGGCTTTTCTTTTAGCATTCAATATGAAATATGTCGGATACTGCAAGGTTTTCAAAATGTTTGTGAGGTATTTGAATTCTTCGTCCAGATATTCAGGAGTGAAGATTCTGAAAGCGCGTAAGAAGAAACCAATTATCATCCCTGTTTTTATTTTGTTGTTGTGGTGAGTAGAAATGTATGCAATCGTTTTTGTGTGTAGTTTTGCGATGAACTTTGAAGGGTAGTTTATTATTAGATTTTATAATAAGTATGTCTAGAAAAGGTAATGAGTTATTTTCTGTTTCATAGGTAAACTTTATGGAAGGATCGACTGAGTCTAATTTGTCTCTGATGATATTTATGCGGGTAATTTCAGGAAGAATATATATATATATATATATATATATATATATATATATATATATATATACATATAACTACTTCATTTACTCACATAAAATAATAATACAAAAGTATAAATGTATGCGTAAACTTTAAGTATTTACTCCAAAAGTGTTCAATACGTAGGTATATATATATATATATATATATATATATATATATATATATATATATATATATATATATATACGCATTTTTAAATAATATATCTATCGGCACAACACGGTTTGTCAACCAAATGCTGGCCAATACCATTAAAGACTATGAAAGCGTTAACATCTAATACCGATATTTATATGTGTAAACCAGACAAAGATGCAGGAGTGGTGATTTTGGATAAATCGGACTACGTTGAGAAAATGGCAGTTATTCTCAATGATGGTTCGA
The DNA here is from genome assembly GCF_053919585.1 of Euprymna scolopes. Classification (NCBI taxonomy): domain Eukaryota; kingdom Metazoa; phylum Mollusca; class Cephalopoda; order Sepiida; family Sepiolidae; genus Euprymna; species Euprymna scolopes. Next base: position 85,932,573 of record NC_136492.1, on the reverse strand, counting down.
AATTCCGTAAACTCGGCTCTGTCGAGTTGACGGATAATACTTGCAAGAACGAGGCTAAAATGCAGAGACGTCTACTTGCATTATTTAAAAAGGTTTTTTGCAAGGATGCCTATGACAGGATCAGGCCCTCTGGGTCGCAACGTCCCAGAATGTATGGTCTCCCAAAAATCCACAAGCAAGGTGTTCCACTGACACCTATTTTATCAATGGTTGGTTCAGCACAACATTCTTTGGCTCAGTGGCTTGTGGAAATTCTGCAACCTGTGCGTGAGTTATACACCACGCATTGTATCCCAGATTCTTTTCGGTTCGTTTATTGTGTACGTGGGTTGGATTCCAATGCAGAGACGTCTTTTATGTGCTCATTTGATGTCTCTAGTCTTTTCACCAACATACCGTTGGATGAGACTATACGCATATGTGCCGACGCTTTATATGATGGTCGCCTGACCGCTCCACGGTTTTCTAAAGAGATTCTTATTGAACTCATTTTAATGTGTACGAAATCCGTGGAATTTAGTTTTTGTGATATTATGTACTGTCAGGTTGACGGGGTTTCAATGGGGAGTCCGTTGGCCCCAACTTTAGCGGACATTTTCGTCGGGTACTATGAATCCGTTATGTTTAATTCTACAACTAAACCCACTGCATATTTCAGATATGTTGACGACACTTTTGCTATTTTTCCTTCGCAAAGTGAAGCGTCGATATTTTTTAATAGGTTGAATTCTTTACATGGGGCTCTTAAGTTCACTATGGAAAGTGAGGTCAATTCGCTTCATTTCTTGAATGTTCTTGTCGAACGCTCAAGGGGGGGCTTCCTCACTACAATTTATAGAAAGCCGACATTTGCTGGCCTATACGTGAACTGGTTGTCTTTTGTACCAAAATCACGTAAGGTCGGCTTAATTAATACTTTGGTACATAGAGCCCTCATGATTTGTTCGCCTAACAGATTAGATGTTGAACTCGATAAGATCAGGGAAATATTCATCAATAATGGTTATCCTGTTGACCTTATTGATGACTGTATTTTCAAAAAGGTTTCGGATTTTAAATCCCCTAAAAAGTTTGGACCCTTGAAATGCCCGGTTTATTTGAAATTACCGGGGATTGGGGAGGGGAGTAATAGAATTTCCAAACAGATTCGCAGAAGTATTTACGAATGCTTCAATTCGGTGATCTTGCGTTTGGTATATACTACGAGACCTGCTTTTCCGTCTTTCCGCAAGGATAGTTTGCCTTGCATCCAAAATATTAATATTGTGTATCAGTTTAGATGCCAGTGCGATGCTGGTTATGTTGGGCGAACATTCTTGCACCTTTTGACTCGTATAAACCAGCATGTTCCATCGAAGATCAGACAAGGGAGGATGGGGTTTGGTGGTATCCCTCCTTCTGCAGCCTTGGACTCTGCTATTGGCCAGCATTTGGTTGACAACCCGTGTTGTGCCGATAGATATAAAATAGATTGGTTCGAGGTGCTACATAGAGCGGACTCCAAAAACCATTTAAAGATTTTGGAGGCCGTCTCTATCGCGGTGCGTCAACCTTCTTTGTGCCGGCAAAAAGAAACATCAAACGCATTGTTTCTCTTTGGGGAACTTTGAATTTATTCTCCCGCTTTTTTTTTTCTCCCTCGTTGTGCCATTATTTTTAATCGTTTTTAAACGTAAATAAATGTAATTAATGTCCCCGTACGTTGGCACATTTAATAAGTTCCCCAATAGAGCTCTTTATTTTCGTTACAATATTATTTAGATTGCTATCGATTTACTCCTGACGAGATGATAGCCGAAAGAGCTCTCGAGAGACTTCCGCCTAGTATTTTATTTAAAACTATATAATTATTCTGTACCACTAAACATTTATATATATATATATATATATATATATATATATATATATATATGTGTGTGTGTGTGTGTGTGTGTGTGTGTGTATAGAGAGAGAGAAAGAGAGAGAGAGGTAGGGAATAGATGACAAAAAACTGTATTCCAAAATTCATGATGTTCACCAACTCATAATTTATACAACTGAATTAAAGGAATAAATTATACGATGGTCAACATCATGAATTTTGAGATATAATTTTTGTCATTTATTGTCTATATTACTCTGTAATTACATTGAGCTCCTTAAATAATATTTGTATATATCATAAGAAAATATATTTCTACAGAAATATATGTATGTGTGTGTGTGTGTATCTAGAGAGAGATAGAGAGAGGTGGAATAGAAAGATAGATAGATATGGAGTAACAGATGTCTTTGTAGCAAGGTTTGAATACCTCAACCAGCATTAATTATCACTTTTTGCACTGACGATTGCGAAGGCATGAAACATTAGTGTATGTAAGTATACATAATTATGATTTAAAGCCCTCTGAGATTATTAAAGTTGTGCCGTGTCTGGGAAAATTAAACACAAATAGGCAGACAACAAGCAAATATTCAAGGTTCACGACTCCGGTCGTTAGAACACTCTCTAACTGCTTTACACTTATACCGGCATTTGGCATTTAAAAATGTTTAATTCCTTTTAATTCTCGTAATATATGCTAGCACAAGATATTCATCCATGCAATTAAATTCAAAGTGATTTTGTAGCTGAGTGCGAATCTGTCGATGAACTGTTATTATCCCTCTCTACCCTGGTGACTTAGAGCATGAAACATCGATGACTGTAGGTATCAAATGATTAATAATATGTATAATGATATGCCTACATAAACACTCCATCCTCACACATAGACACACACAGATATACACATACAGACAAACACACACAGACACACACACATAGATATATATATATATAAACATATATATATATATATATATATATATATATATATATATATATACGAAAAAACTTAAAACTGTAAAGAATTGCACAATGTCTAACCCCACCTCCTCTGGTTTGCCGTTGTTAAATACCAGTGACGAGTGGAGGTTCAGGACGACTGGAAACCATGCCAAGATAAACGAAGAGCACATACAGCCAGATGTTCAATATAATGTTATCATTCATTTCTTAGCTGGTCAGCCGGTCTCAACGTTGTTTGACTACTGTGATGCGAGGAGAATCGATGTGTCAACGTGATTATACATACATATATATGAATGCATATACATATATGTGTATGTGTAGTCATCCACATCCAGTACTGTTTCGCTGCTAATCCGTGCGGTTAAAGAATCACCTATCTCAAGCCTAGATCGAAAACCGACCACCCAAACAACAGATAAGTCTTCTCACCATAGGCTATAGGGCTGCTGTAGTGAATTACCGATGTCCTGACATCGTCTAAATATCTAAGCTCGATTTGTTTATACAGAGAGCATCGCTCAATAAGCTAATGACAGTTTTAATATCACATCCAACTATGCTGAACCCGAGATAGGGAGAGTTATATATATATATATATATATATATATATATATATATATATATATATATATATATATGTTCATTGCAACGTCTTGTCAGATGAGTGCCACTCCCTCAGACATTTAAAATCCATGAGCCCAAATGCCTGAGGGAGTATCTATACAAAGATGATGTTACAGAGTCTTAGCTTTGTACGACAGCTAAGTCTCTCTCTCGGTTCAAAATGCTGAGATCAAGCAACAAACAAGAGCAAGATGGCCAGCAACAAATTAAACTGCAGCACATCTTATGCGGGTACTTATGTGTGTGTATGTGGGTGTGGGTGTGCTTGTGTGTGTGATTCTTTTTTCTTATCGATTATTGTTCCTCATTAAAAAGTAGACCTCTCTCTGTCTTGGAAACTTTGATTTGTTAAAAATGTCTTCTGTTATATCCTCATATATATATATATATATATGTATATGTATATATATATATATATATATATATATATATATATATATATATATATATATATATATATATATATATTCTGGAAAAGTTTATTTGGGGTAAAAAAGTAAAATATAACAGTAAAAAGACAAAAAAAAGCGTCCTTTTGAACGTAAACATCAGTCACCAATTTTGATCTTTTTTTTAAAACAAAATAGGAGGAAGACATTATTTACAATTACTATAAAATAAATGTGCAGGGAGGTAGTAAGGGGAAGATAAAATAAAATGTGAATTGACGTATATATATATATATATATATATATATATATATATATATATATGTGTGTGTGTGTGTGTGTGTGTGTGTGTGTGTGTGTGTGTGTGTGTGTGATTTTTAATTGGCATCCGTAGGCAGCATTTTTTCTTTCAAGCAAATAATGCTAAATGCATCGGAGACCCTTTTCTTTATAATTCTTTTGTTTATTTAAATTTTTTCCATTTTTCTGATAATCTTTTTTATATCAAAATCAAAAATATTAATAAAAGTTCCAAAATATTGCTGTCATAAACGCTTTCGAGTGGTCCACTAATAATCTTTAGGTGTTGGAGTAAAAGTACGAAGAAGCAAAAATGAAAATTAAAAGTGAACGCTAATATATTCAGTAAACGGCGTTAGGTGATGATTAGTGAAAATATATAGAGTCGATGAAAAGTCGATGAAAATATACGTCGATTAAAAATCCGAGTATTAAAATCAGCAAGTTTGTGGACAATGTTAACAATGTCCGTCTACTACGAACCACGTAAGATATTTTAGAATGGTACTGCTTTTCTCGAATGCAATATAATTTATGACTGATTTAGAGAACAAAATATTTATAAATAATATAAAGCCTACTATACATGTACGCTATATGGACGACATTCTTATTTTAGCTGAAAATAATGATATACCAACTACAGTACGTTTTTCAAAAAAAAGAAAATCCTTCAATTTACAGTAGAGTTGAATAATAATAAAACTTCATTTCTTGATGTCCATATTGACATCAATAATACTCTTATCAACTCTGCCTATAAACAAAAAAAAACAACGAGCATAAACTGGAGCCTGCTTAACTTTAAAAGTGAGTTCCCACAAAGTTACAAAATAGCTATAATTAAAGTGTTATTAAATCGCGCTTAAATGATACCATCTACAAAAAAAAAACACTACTCATTGAAATAAACATTAAAAAAGTACTCATCAATAATCATTTTCTTAATTACATTGTTGATGAACAAATAAAACGAATGATACAATTCATTGCAATCTCTAATTATAATATTAGCCAACGCCGCAATGTAAACTCAATTTATATATTTTATTAAAATCAAATGACCTAACTTCAGAATGGAAGACACGCAATTAAAAATATCGCAACTAAATACTTGACGCATATTGACAGTAACTCTAAAATTAAATTTATTATTTACTACAAGAAGTTTAATGCACAACCCCCTGTGATTAGAAATAACTCATAACCGGCTATGAAAACGTTGGAACAAACAAATGTAGTGTTTGAATTCAAATGTGCTATGGGAGAATGTAACTCTGAAAATAATAAACGCATTGGGCATAAACGACAACATTTTTGCGACGAATAACATTGTCTCTAAATAATACTAAAACTGGCCCCCTCCAATCTTAGAATGGTCCTCGTTGACAACATAAAATTTATACATCATGAGAATAATATTACAATTTTAAATTCTTGAAGCGCCCTATATTAGGCCCCTTCAACCCACTACAAATTATACTGCATTCGAGAAAAGCGCTAACGTTCTAAAATGTCTTGCGTAGTTTGTAGTGGACGAACTGTGTTAACAGTGCCAATGAACTTGCTGATTTTAATACTCGCATTTTTAATCGACCTATATGTTAAATCACCTTTTAATCGACTCTATATATTTTTACTTATTGCCGTTTAGTGTATATTGTAGTTTTTACTTTCAATTCTCATTTTGAACTTTTACTTCAACACCTGAAGAGTATTCATGGACGATTCGAAAGCGCTCGTGATAGAAGGGATTATGGAACTTTTATTAATAGTTTAGATTTTTATATAAAAAACATAATAGGGAAAATCGAAAAATTAAAAAAAAAGAATCATAAAGCAAAGTGTCATTGTTGCATTTACTAATATTCACTTGAATATATATATATATATATATATATATATATATATATATATATATATATATATATATAGTATATTATTTTAAAAATATGTTGTAAACTATCAGGAGTGGGGAATGGTATAAATATACGAAAAGAGGAGGGGTAAATTGTGGGGATTATATGTATAGTATTCCTCTATAATTCCCCAAAATGTCCAGGGTATAAACTAACAGCTTTCGCCTGCAGAGAGAAGGCTTGAGTCGCACAATGGAGACGTATTCGAAGGTTTTCAAATGAGTACTCGATCGGCCTCGAAATAAAATTGACAAGAAGTCGTCCTTATATACCTGCCCACATTCTGGGCTATCCAATTTATGTTAACTAATTGCGGAATCTAAATTAATGTGGGCGTGTTTGATGAGAATGTTATTTTTATTTTTATTACGAAAATCTTAATGAACATGTTTTCCAATTTGGTTTCAACGTGAGCGCTTGTTCGCCCGACGCAGACAGCATCACATATGCATTGACATTTATATATACCACTGCAGAGTTTATTGCGAGGCAAACCGTCCTTTTTGAAAGAAGGCAATGCTGTTTTTTTTGTTGAAAATTACTCGAAGTAGAACAGACGGAAACAATTGTTGATAGTCAGTTTATGTTGATTAATGAGAGCGGCCCATTTTTCACCAACCAATGACAACTTAAAATATACAGGACACATTGCAGGGCCAAAGGTTATATCTTAATTAAATTGGTTTATTGTAAATTTAATATATTAATCAATTAAGCATTCTGAGTCGCCATTATCGATTAGGAATTCCTTAATCTTAGTAATTTCAGTACCTAATCGACAGGGGAACAAATAACCAAGGCCCTATGTACCAACGTATAAATTAATGCCAACTTGGCGGTTCCTGGTGAAAAAGAACACCGTTTATTATATAGACCGGTAAAGGTAGGTATTCTATATATAGAAGTAAGAAAACCCCCTCTGGACCTTTAATTCAACACGTCGAGATACGGGAGACAATTGTCCTTTTCTATCTTTATAGTAAAAGACAACGCGTGATGTAAAACATTAAGCCGTTAAAAGAAATCTTAACCCAGTTCCTGAGAAGGAAAAATAGCAAACGCATCATTCACATCACGAACATATAAAGCAGAAGTATTATGTGTTGATTTGAGAACTTCTAATTCATAAAACCCAACGAACATATCGCCAAGGATAGGACTTGAGGTTCTTCCCATGGAAACCGCATCAGTTTGTTGGTACATTCCGTTGGCGAAACGAAACACGACGAATTTTTACAAAGAGAAAAGAGTTTGATAAAATATTTTCTGGAAAAGAAGAAGGAATATGTTCACAATGATAATGTCCAAAAGTTTATTAAAAAGGTTGGCCTATGTCTCAATACATTTTATGTAAAATTTCAAATGTTTAGATGTAAATTGGCTGGGAGATCAATTTTTTTTTTAATTTAACCAATTTCGACCCCGTCACATTTATTTATTTATTTATTTGGGCTCAAATCAAGTTATAGAGTTTAATCCATGTCTAAGGAGCATACATCTAAAATTTGAAGTGTTTGGTCCCCAAATTGCCCATGGAGTTTTGTAAAGTTTTTTTAAGATCAAATTCTTGAACTTCCACCTCTTGAAAACCAAATTTTTGTCCTAAATCCGACTTTTTGTCCAGATCTCAATACTCCTTATGTCAAATCACGAGTCTGTAGACTGAAAATTGACAGCGTAAATTAGTATTGAAATGTACACGCCCTGACAAACACACATCAGCAATTTCACTTATATATATATGTATATACATATGTATATATATATATATATATATTTATGAATGTATATATATATATACATATATATATATATTCATCGATATATATGTGTGCATGTCTGTGTGCATTCCTACTTATATTTCACAATAGTTTTTATGGTTAATGTAAAAGGTTATTCTTCGTAACATCTTCAGTGAAATATCCAACATTTGTAACACTTAAACGTCTGTTTTCTAGGGTTTTCCTGATGCTCTTCCGTATTTATTTATTTTACCGCTGTTATTACCATGGGGCCAGAGCCTAACAGAGATTTGCTTGTGTAATTATTGATATCATAAAAAGCCGACAAGTCTTTCGTTCCGGCGGCAAAACGATGGGAGTGTGGGGAAAAGCAAACACAAACAAATACAAAATAAATATAGCGCAAGGTCAGACAAAGCGGATTCAAAACGAAAAAAGATAAGCGGCAGAAAGTGATATAAGATATAAAATGTAGTAAAAGGGAACATTAGTGAAATAATGAAGAAAACAAGAAAGTAATATAGAGATGAAAAGAAATGAAAGATATATATATATATATATATTAGAAAGCTACCAGTACTAGGATTACTACTAATATCATTACTACTACTACTACTACTACTACTACTACTACTACTACTACTACTACTACTACTAAGAATAATAAATAAATATGATAAACTTTCCTCCGCCAAAATAGACGGAACACTTGCCTGGTACCACACACATTTGCCGTGAAGGCAGATTAAAATACAGAGTAGGAGTAGCTGTAACAAAATATCCATTGACTAATGGCGAAAAATACTGGGGTTTTAAGGAAGATAGTTGCCTTCCTAAGATTTCAGTAAATCCCCATATTCATTGCAAGCGGGACACTAATGATAAGTAATTGTTGCTATAACGCAGATTCACTGGCAACAAATAGCTGAAGAGAGGGAGAATAGCGAATATTTGGTAAACCCTTTCAATACACAACTCTAGGAACACCATGTTTTAGAACCAGGAAATATTCTTTGATGCTGATCTGCGTGAGAGTTATTCCTGAGTAGAAACTTTTAGTATGCCTATTAGGTACACCCCTGGGAATTCTAGGAAATGGAAAATATATTTAATCAAAAATATATTTTGACAAAACGAATATTGTTCTGGATAATAGAAAACTAGTAAGTCAAGGAAGGAACAAGTAGATTATTATTATTATTATTATTATTATTATTATTATTATTATTATTATTATTAATATTATTATTATTATTATTATTATTATCAATATATTAATACGATAGCATGTTTGTTATTTTGTGTGTCACGTTTCCGGCAAATTTCATTGGTTGAGATTTAATTCCGGAATGCACATTAATTTAGGAATACTCATTTACGAAGGGTCCAATTGCCATTCGATTAGCATATTCTCACCGTTATATGTGTGTTTAATTCTATAAGATTTAGGGTTTTATCTTTCTGATAAATGCAAAAGTTCTTAAGACATAATTCATTTTAATTTATTCAGGCGGACGCTATAAGTTTTCTAACCTGAAATATTTGGGGCAAATATTGTTCTATCTTTTGTAATAGTATATATATATTTTTTTCATTGTTTTTTTTTTTACATTTTTTATCATTGGAGAGAGAGAAAGAGAGAGAGAGAGAGTGAGACCGAGAGCGACCGATAGACAGATGCTGGTGTTTTCGTTAATTAAAATATTATTGCTACTAATACATTTTCATTTGTGTGTGTGTGTGTGTATGTGTGTGTGTACTGACGCTCATTTATGTGTGCATGTGTGTGTATGTCTTTGTGTGTGTAATTCAGGAACATACATTATTTCCGGAACACACATTTACGGATGTTCCAGGCGGAATTCGATTAGCGTGTTTCTACCATTATAGTGTATTTAATTCTATGATATTTGGGGTTTTATCTTTCTGGTAAATGCAAAAGTTGTTAAGAAATAATTGATTTTAAGTTATTCCGTAGTAAAAAAAAAAAAAAAGCGCTAATAACAAATCTCCCGACCGGCGGATGCTATAAGTTTTCTAATTTTAAATATTTGCGACAAAAATTGATGCATTACTACAGTTCTATATTTTGTAATAATATTTGAACTAGTTATTTGTTTTGTCATTGTTTATTTTTTTAATATTTTTTTATTTTTTGAGAGAGAGAGAGAAATTGAGAGAGAGAGAGAGAGACCGAAACAGAGAGCGATCGACCGACACTGGTGTTTTCGTTATTTAAACTATTTTAAGGGAGGTTCTGTTTGACCAACACTGCTGAGGAGCCATGATTTAATATACTGTTTTTTGTAAAATCCAAGAAAGAGTGTTTCATGAAAAACAACTGATGATCCCTAAAATAATTATTAGTACTATAGTGAATTCGAGAGATCAAGTTTATGCAGTGATTGCAGATTATTAAATGACATGACTAAACAGCTTTCTAACGAATGATAAAAATTAGAATTAAATAATTTTCTTTTTCATATAGCTTTAAAGTTTAAAAAATTCCGAGGCTATATATATATATATATATATATACATATATACTTATATATATATATATATATATATATATATATATATATATATATATATATATATATATATATATATATCCTTGACGTGGTCAAAAACAGCCTACAGAAAATGGACTCTGGTGTATGAACGTATGATAGGTTATGAAAAGCAAGAGTTGTAAAGAGATAATTATTGTTGAGCTTATCATTATCCAGATAAGTCTCCTTTTGTGGAATTGATCTTTCTCTTTTCCTTTTACATAAAGTTATATATATATATATATATATATATATATATATATATATATATACATATATATATATATATATATAAAGAGAGAGATGGAGATATGTATATATATATATGTGTGTGTGTATGTATATATATATATATATATATATATATATATATATAATATAGTTGAATTTTCTTTTTAAATAAATGAAAAAGGCTTGTGGCTTTACTTACTTAGCTTTCGGGCCAAGATCAAAATGTACTAAGCGACTTTTTATGAAATTTCATGTTTGCAAATGTATTTTATTGCCTAGAAGAAACACTTACACGATATTATTTGTGAATTTTCGGTAGGCGAACCCCACTGTGCTTGAAGTATTGTGGTGAATGAAAAATTTTACTAGGATCAAGCATAGACTAGCAAATGTGCAGTGACGATGAGGACCATAGACAGCCCCCCACGAATCTTTGAGTTTCCTTGTGCCTAATGTTTATTTATTTCTGTTTTGATTGTAAACTTTCACATTGAATGAAGAAATATATAACTCAAAGTGTAGTATTTGTTCTGAGGCAACACTTTACTTAATCTGTCCTTGTTCAATAGAAATGGAACCTTACATACTGACACAATTATTATTTTCAGTGCATACCAGAGTGCCCCTTTTGACCTTTTTTGTGTGACTGGTTTTCTTCAACATTAAGAACGACCTTGCGTCACATTTTGCTTTCATAAGGGAGCAAATAAATACCAATTGTAGACCCATTGTTATCTCGCGAAGACAATTAAAGACGGTTGTTTCCCATTGCGTTCCGTCTGGATTCGGGGGCGTATCTCTGTGTGAGTTAAAGCCGCCCTCAAATACCAATCTGGGAATTTATAAAACCCGGCGGGGTACATACAGGGGCTGGATCTTTCTAATGTCACCAATGCGGTACTGGGAAGGCTCATCATTGATTAACTTCGGTGATCTACGGAGAACGGGTGTACTGTAAATGTCGGTATATATTGACTAAAAATTCAAGATTATATGAAGAATACATGCTTCTGTTATTTTTGTGGTTGTTACTGTTGTTGCTGTTGTCATCGTCATCGTCGTTGTTGTTGTTGTTGTTGTTGTTGTTGTTGTTGTTGATGATGTTGTTGTTGCTGTCTTTTAACGTCTACCAAAAATGTCGTTTTGGTATTTTTATGTTTCTATACGATTATACACTTAGATTAAACAATTAGATAAAACAATTAGGTAAAACAATTAGATAAAACTATAAGATAAAACAATTATATTAGATTACACAATAAGATTACACAATTAGATAAAACAATTAGATGTAATAATTTGATAAAACAATTAGATTAAACAATTAGATAAAACAATTAGATTAAACAATTAGATAAAAAAATTAGATGAAAAAGTTAGATCAAAGAATTAGATAAAATCAATAGGGTAAAACAATTATATAAAGCAATTAGATAAAACAATTAGGTAAAATAATTAGATGAAGCAATTAGATACAACAATTAAATTAAACAATTAGATAAACAATTAGATTAAACAATTAGATAAACAATTAGATTAAACAATTAGATAAAACAATTAGATTAAACAATTAGATTAAACAATTAGATATAACAATTATATTAAACAATTAGATTAAACAATTAGATATAACAATTAACAATTAGGTAAAAACATTAGATTACACAATTAGATTAAACAATTAGATTAAACAATTAGATTAAACAATTAGATATAACAGTTAGGTAAACGAATTAGATAAAACAATTAGATTAAACAATAAGTAAACAAATTAGGTAAAACAATTAGATAAAACACTTAGGTAAAGCAATTAGGTAAAACACTTAGGTAAAAAAATTGGATAAAACAATTAGATTAAACAATTTGGTAAAACAATTAAGTGAATCAATTAGATTAAACAATTAGGTAAAACAATTAGATTAAAAAAATAGCGATAAAAAAGAAGAAAGAAGAAAGAAAATTAACAACTCAAATAAGCAAAATTGTACAAAAGATAAGTACAACGTATTAATCAGCTTATAATGCAAATATAAAATATGGACGAATCATCCGTGGACGGTTATTCAGCGGGCGAATCTTCCTAAACTCACTTTACTTCTCTTAATGTTGACTTGTTTCTAGCGGAGAGTGGCCGATGTATCAACTATACTCGGTTTTAAACCTCGTAGTTTCGGATACATCTGGATCAATCTATAAGGGTGGTTATCAGTTAAGGTCATGGCACTTGCATATTTATGTTGAGGAAAATGTTTTCTTGCAATGTCCTTTCTGTTCGGCTGATATTATTCGTATTTATGAATTATCAAGATCCGTTTCAAATTTTCGTTGTAGTTTAAGAGCTAATTTTTAAACTAACTTACAAACTGGCTGAATTTTTATAGGTGTTTTGTCCCTTACATGTACACACACACACACACAAACACACATATATATATATATATATACACACATTTATATGTATATATATATATCAATATAAATACATATATATAAAACTCCATATAAATATAAACCAATATATATATATATATATATATATATACATATATATGTGTGTATATATATATATATATATATATATATATATATATACTATTTGGGGGTAATTGCGCCAAGCCCGGGGTGTTCGCGCCAACTAGCTAAAAGTCCTGTTTTGGCAACCACACATATAAATAGCACCTTTTTTTTTAGTTAGCGCAATTACTCCCGGGGTTGGCGAATTTCCCCAAAAGACGGTATATATATATATATATATATATATATATATATATATATATATATATATATATATATATATATATATATATATATATAAAGGATGAACAAGATGCGTTTACCGACGTTAAAAACAAAATCGGAAAGAGTAAAATATAGGAATCTCAGAATGCTGAACGAGATGGCAGGAATATCTATAGATATCAAGATAAGCGTTCTTTATCACGGTGTTGGTGCCGGCCTGGCGCTTATTCGGAGTAAAGGCCAACAAAAGCAACGCTGTTAGCGCTAAGGAAAAAGTGACCCTGTTAACCCGATTCATTCTCCTCCATTTCATATACCATCTTTCTTCTCTCATTCTGTCTCTCTTTTTCTTTCTTTCTCTTTCCCGTTCTTAAATCATTACAGGTTATTAATATCGCTATCTAATACTGTTTCTCTTTTTCACATATATAGCGCCTTGCATCCACATATCATTCGAAGAACGCTCTTTGAAACCATCTTTGATCGTATCAGTCAACAAAGAAGTTCCTTGTAAGTGAATACCTCAGTAATTCCTGATGATTTCCCTTTTACTAAACCTTATTTTTTCTTCTTCTTATTATTATTATTTTTGTTCTTCTTGTTCTTCTTCTTTCTTTTTCTTCTTCTTCTCTTTCCTCTTCCCCTTCTTCGTCTTCTGTTCTTTTTCTTGTCTTCTTTTTTTGTTTTACCCTTTATTATTCTTATTTCCCATGATGTCATTATTTGTGTCCGTTTAATTGAGTAAAACTATCTATCTCGTTATCAAAGTTACTATTAGGCCGCTTATCCCTCATCTCCTCCCAGAAAAATACGAATTTTCCCTCCTGTCTTATCCTTAAACATATCCTTTTCTTAATGGAGCGGTTCTTTGTAGATAGATCAACCGAGGACGGTATATATATATATATATAAAAAAACACTTGGAAACTTTCAATACATATACCGCTTAAGTACATAGATTGATTAGTTTTTAGTTACTATGTATTTTAACTGAATGCGTTTACGTCCAAAAATTATGAACATTAAACTATTATTAAGCTGCATGGAATCTTTAGCCTTCTTTCTCTGTGGGGACTCGTGAGGTTAAAATTTATCAGAATCTATAGAATGTATGTATATATAAACAAAAATATATATGTATATATATATTGCTTGTAAATAAGCTGTTTAGGCACTATAAAAGTAGTGGACGGATGCTTGTTTAAAATAGATATTGGTCGAGGTCATTTGCCGGCACCGCTTCCGTGGTTCGATGGGTAGAACTGCCGACTGGCAACGCAATTCTCGGCTTAGGAGAAGTGCTAGTCTAAAGGCACAAATGAGTTGTGATATAACGAAACAGTACTGTTTGTCGATTACTACAAGTGTATATATATATATATATATATATATATATATATATATATACTTATTTATATATATATATCTCTAAAAATATATTTTTCTTATTATATATCAATACTTATATTATAAGCTCAATGTGATTACAGAGCAATATATAGAATAAATGACAAAAATTTATATTCCGAAATTCATGATGTTGACAATCTTATAGTTTATTCCTGTAATCAGTTGATTTATCCCATTCTGGAGAGTATCTGTTTCGTAGCTCAAAATCAATCACTTAAGAATTAAGTGATTGATTTTGCGCTACGAAATAGATATACCAAGGTATTTCGAAGGCTTTTTCCACTCATATAGTTTCCTATATAAGCTACAATAAAATTGGTTTATTATAGAATTGAATTTACTGTATTCTCATAACCCTGACCTATATATATGCACTGCGTGTCAAATTATTAACGAGTTTACAGTTTTCTTAATATTTATGGAACAAGTGAATAAAAATTCATGAAACTATCAGAAAGTGCTTACAATACTATTCAGTTACTCCAGTCAGACAATAAAAGTATTTAAAGCAGTATTGGCAGAAGATATTAATATTTGTTGATTCCAGTGTGTCAAGTTTTTAAAGAGGTTGAGAAAAAACACAATATAAGTATAACTATTTTATTGAAATAATTTTTAATCATTAAATGAACTAGGAGAAATTCTTAGAACACAATGATGTCATAGCACTTTATACGTTGGCTTTATTAGTGGGGGGTATGCGATCCTATTGTATTAATGTCTCGTAAAGAATTTGGTTCACAAATTTAGTCAAATTTGTGATTTAGTCAACTGTTATCCATGTCGATACCTCTTGAAGAGTATCCCGCAACTCATCTTTGCTCTAAAATTGGCATCCACTTGCAGAGTGGCGTCGCTTCATGATACTCCAAAGGTTCTTAATTGAGTTAAAATCTGGTGAAATCGACGGCCACTCCATCTTCTGTAGCCCAGATCACCCCAGTTGTTGCAAATATTATTTGCCTTCGTTTGCTGCATGCGAGTGAAGATTTTAGTGCATAAATATAATGGTTCTTTTGAACGTCAACCTTTGCTTCTTTAGCCATGGTCTAAATTGCTCCTTCAGAAAAACTATGTAAGCATGTGACGTCATTTTTACGCCTTTTGGAACTTTCCATGGGCCAACTAAAAGACCTCCGATAATTCCAGCCAAACTCTTGTTGGTGCCTTAAATGCTGATGAGATTGTTGTCTATCTAGGACCCATCCCTTGCCCCCGCCATCTAGGCCATCAAGAGTGACACGCAGTTCATCTGTGAACAAAAATTTGAAACATCCGTTTTCATGTTGTTCTCTGCCTATTTTCCTCAGTTTTGTATGTGACGTTTCTTCAATGGAGGCTTGTCACAGGCTAACCAGTCTTTGCCACTTTTTTCAGAAGGCGACATCGAGTACTTTTTGAGACATTCTTCAATCCAGCTTGGTCAAAAATTCTCGACTTGTCGTTCCAGGGTTCTTACATTTAATTTGGAGTAGAGACTGGCGTGAAACACGTCTAGATTAACCTTTATCAACTCTCTTACGCACTTTTGTAGGGTCCTTGAAAAAGCTCCTTACAGATTGTTGGAACCTTACAATCATTTTCGATATTTTCAGGGTAGGGTTACTTTTTGCTGGCTGTTATGTAATAGTACTCTTTTAAAAACCACTCAACCCACCTTTACGACACATTTTATTGACGAAACAAACTGCGTTGTTAATATTTTGACACACCGCCAATACCGTGAATTCAGCAATTACAATGCCAAGTTGTTTATATTGCGCGGAACAGTACGGACATTTCACAGTACGCCCAGCTCGGCTCAGCATTACCAACGTTTCAGAAGTTTTTGATACGAAACTACCGGTAAGTTTCTGTAACTGGTAAAAAAAAATGTTATCTCGTTAATAATTTTGCACGCATTATATATATCTGCGTTCAAAACCCGCTGAATGCGAGCCATAGAAGCACAACGGGCCTTGTCAGATGAGTGTCTTTATCGCGCGGAATGCTCGCCTTATAGAGGTCTTCAGGGAGGCCACACTGTTATGGGGACGATCATTACATATTTTCTGAGCATCGGCTTATAAGCACTAGTCATAGATGTTAAATCTGGTGACCAAGATATATGAGGGCATAAAAAGCGGCAACTCTTCAAAAATGTCTCCATTATTTTTTTACCCATGAGCAGGTGCAAAATTCTATATGAACCTTACTTTCTTTGAATCGTAATCTAGAAGAACAGAACTCCCTCAATACTCTTTAGAATACTGTCATATTGATCTTGAGGTCAACTTCTATGTAGTTAGATGTCATGACTTAACCATCACTGACAACAAACGCAAAACCTCATGACTAAGCCAGGGTGTTTACTCTGCATGACTGGGTGGACACCCCAAGGATCATTAGCGATTATTTAGTTGCGTCAGTTGGGGCTTTTCTTCAAGCACTATTTATAGTTGTTGACGTTTGCAAATTGACATGTATATGAACTGAGTAAAATCGAATTTTTATAATAAACTAAGATGAATGCACAAAATAAATTACAATTCATTTCAATTTTGACACATTTTTAATCCCTTAAATCTATTTAAACCGGCTAAAGACCTATAAAAGAACTGTCCGTAAAAGAAGCACATTATTTGAGGTATATATATATATATATATATATATATATATATATATATATATATATATATATATATATATATATATATATATGGAGACAGGCAGATAGACGTATAACCTTTTGTAAATTAGATTACGAATAGGAGATAACTTTCGATATATAAATATAACGTAACATCTTCAATAGTCATAATTCCCGGGTTATACTAACGATGTAGAAATGTGCACTCACTGGTTTTA